>NC_136350.1:3789740-3814740 GCF_964198595.1 Lampetra fluviatilis
GATGTTGACTACCTCGCCTGGTTTACCACCTCTACCACCACCATCACCACCCACTACCACCACCACCATCACTACCACCCACTACATCACTAACATCAGCTACCCTGCTCACACACTGTGCTACGCCATCTCTAAACCTCTACAAACACTTCGCCTTGAGAGGCTAAAACCCCCTTTTCCTGATGAAGGCCGCTGGTGTTGCGATCGAAACGTCGCCGCTTTTTGTTATTTTCTTTGCACAGATCTAGGAGACTTTAGCGAAACACCAAAAGAAGATGACTGATGATGATGATGTTGATGATGTTGTTGATGATGTTTATGATGTTGATGATTATGTTGATGATGATCATAATGATGATGTTGATTGATGATAATGATGATGATGTTGATGATGATGATGTTGATGATATTGATGATGATGTTGATGATGATGTTGATGATGATGAGGTTGATGTTGATGATGTTGATGATGATGATGTTGATGATGATGTTGATGATTATGTTGATGATGATGTTGATGATGATGATGTTGATGATTATGTTGATGATGTTGATGATGATGTTGATGATTATGTTGATGATGATGTTGATGATGCTGTTGATGATGATGATGTTGATGATGATGTGATGATGATGAATTATGATGATGATGTTGATGATTATGTTGATGATGTTGATGATGATGTTGATGATTATGTTGATGATGATGTTGATGATGCTGTTGATGATGATGATGTTGATGATTATGTTGATGATGATTATGATGATGATGTTGATGATGATGTTGATGATTATGTTGATGATGTTGATGATGATGTTGATGATGATGATGTTTATAGTTGAACAGTGATCTCTGCTGTCCTCTGCAGGTGGTAATGGAACTATGAACAGCAATGGATCAACCCATACAGGTTGACCCAACTCACCCACTCACTCACACCCACTCACTCACTCCACCTCTCACCCACCCACTCACCCACTCACTCCACTCACTCACCCACTCACTCACCCACTCACTCACCCACCCACTCACCCACTCACCCACTCACTCACCACACCACTCACTCACCCACTCACCCACCCACCCACCCACCCACTCACTCACCCACTCACTCACCCACTCACCCACCCACCCCACCCACTCACTCACACCACCCACCCACCCACTCACCCACTCACTCACTCACCCCACTCACCCACCCACTCACTCACTCACCCACTCACCCACCCACTCACTCACTCACTCACACACCCACCCACTCACCACTCACCCACTCACCACCACTCACTCACTCACCACACTCACCCACTCACTCACCCACCCACTCACCCACCCACCCACCGACTCACTCACTCACTCACTCACCCACTCACTCACCCACCCCACTCACTCACTCACCTACTCACTCATTCACTCACCCACTCACTCACTCACTCACTCACCCACTCACTCACCCACTCACCCACTCACTCACCCACTCACTCACCCACTCACCCACTCACTCACCCACTCACTCACTCACCCACCCACTCACTCACTCACTCACCCACCCACCCACTCACTCACTCACTCACCCCACTCACTCACTCACCCACTCACCCATTCACTCACTCACCTACTCACTCATTCACTCACCCACTCACTCACTCACTCACCCACTCACTCACCCACTCACTCACCCACTCACTTCACCCACTCACTCACTCACCCACCCACCCCACTCACTCACTCACCCACTCACTCACTCACACCACTCACCCATTCACTCACTTCACCTACTCACTCATTCACTCACCCACTCACTCACTCACTCACACCACGCACCCACCCACCCCCTCACCCCCTCACCCTGTTCCTCACCAGGACCGCTCACCGCTCACTCACCTGAGACTCACCGACCTTGCCCGCCTCACCCTGCGCTACCCTGCGCTCCGGTGACACCGACAGCCGCCGCCTCACTGGCTGTGCCCAGCGCTGCCTGGAGAGCCTGGAGATCGACTCCCTGGCCACCTCGCTCAGCCAGGGCATGAAGGTATAGTACCAGTACTATATACTATAGTACTGGTACTATAGTACTATAGTACTGGTACTATAGTACTATAGTACTGACTGGCTGTGCCCAGCGGTGCCTGGAGAGCCTGGAGATCGACTCCCTGGCCACCTCGCTCAGCCAGGGCATGAAGGTATAGTACTGGTACTAATATACTATAGTACCGGTACTATAGTATATAGTACCAGTACTATAGTACTGGTACTATATACTACAGTACTGGTACTATAGTACTATAGTACTGGTACTATATACTATAGTACTGGTACTATATACTATAGTACTGGTATTTTATACTATAGTACTATAGTACCGGTACTACTAACCAGCACTCTCTCCCCAGGTCCACTTCAGTGCCTCCCAGCTCTCCGTGACCCTCCAGGAGGAGCAGGGAGACTATAGTACTAGTACTATAATACTATAGTACTAATACTATAGTACTATAGTACCGGTACTACTAACCAGCACCCCCCTCTCTCCCCCAGGTCCACTTCAGTGCCTCCCAGCTCTCCGTGACCCTCCACGAGGAGCAGGGAGACTATAGTACTAGTACTATAATACTATAGTACTAATACTATAGTACTATAGTACCGGTACTACTAACCAGCACCCCCTCTCTCCCCAGGTCCACTTCAGTGCCTCCCAGCTCTCCGTGACCCTCCAGGAGGAGCAGGGAGATGCGGAGACTTTCGCCGGAGCCCTGCGTCACGTGGCCTACGTGAACAGCAGAGCCTTCCCCTCGCCTGGCGAGCGGAGAGTCCAGTTGCAGACTCACGTCTCGTACGCAGCCATACAATCACCACTCACTCACTCAGTCACTCACTCAGACAATCACTCACTCAGTCAGTCACTCAGTCAACTCACCTCAGTCAGTCAGCCAACTCACTCACTCACTCAGTCAGTCAGTCACACACTCACTCAGTCACTCACTCACTCACTCAGCCACTCACTCAGACAATCACTCACTCAGTCAGTCACTCAGTCACTCACTCAGTCAGTCAGCCACTCACTCACTCACTCAGTCAGTCAGTCAGTCAGTCAGTCACACACACTCACTCAGTCACTCACTCACTCAGCCACTCACTCAGACAATCACTCACTCAGTCAGTCACTTACTCACTTCACTCACTCAGTCACTCACTCAGTCACTCACTTCAGCCACTCACTCACTCAGTCAGTCTCTTACTCACTCACTCAGTCACTCAGTCACTCACTCAGCCACTCACTCACTCAGTCAGTCACTCACTCAGCCTCTTACTCAGTCACTCACTCAGACACTCACTCAGCCACTCACTCAGTCACTCAGCCACTCACTCACTCAGTCATTCAGTCAGTCACTCACTCAGTCACTCAGTCAGTCACTCAGTCAGTCACTCACTCAGTCACACACTCACCACTCACTCAGTTACTCACTCAGACACTCACTCAGCCTCTTACTCACTCACTCACCACACATTCACTCAGCCACTCACACACTCACTCACTCAGTCACTCACTCAGTCAGTCACACACTCACTCAGTCACTTAGCCACTCAATCACTCAGCCAATTACTCACTCACCAGTCACTCACACACTCACTCACCACTCACTCACTCAGCCCTCACTCACTCAGCCACTCACTCACTCACCACTCACTCTGTCACTGTGTGTGTGTCACTGTGTGTGTCACTGTGTGTGTGTCACTGTGTGTGTGTCACTGTATGTGTGTCACTGTGTGTGTCACTGCGTGTGTCACTGTGTGTGTGTCACTGTGTGTGTCACTGTGTGTGTGTGTCACTGTGTGTGTCACTGTGTGTGTGTGTGTCACTGTGTGTGTCACTGTGTGTGTCACTGTGTGTGTCACTGTGTGTGTGTGTCACTGTGTGTCACTGTGTGTGTGTGTGTCACTGTGTGTGTGTCACTGTGTGTGTGTGTGTCACTGTGTGTGTCACTGTGTGTGTCACTGTGTGTGTGTGTGTCACTGTGTGTGTCACTGTGTGTGTGTGTGTGTGTCACTGTGTGTGTATCACTGTGTGTGTGTGTGTCACTGTGTGTGTCACTGTGTGTGTGTGTCACTGTGTGTGTCACTGTGTGTGTGTGTCACTGTGTGTGTGTATCACTGTGTGTGTGTGTCACTGTGTGTGTGTGTCACTGTGTGTGTGTGTCAATGTGTGTGTGTGTCACTGTGTGTGTGTGTCACTGTGTGTGTCACTGTGTGTGTGTGTCACTGTGTGTGTGTGGCACTGTGTGTGTGTGTCACTGTGTGTGTGTGTCACTGTGTGTGTGTGTCACTGTGTGTGTGTGTGTGTCACTGTGTGTGTCACTGTGTGTGTCACTGTGTGTGTGTGTCACTGTGTGTGTGTGTGTGTCACACTGTGTGTGTGTGTCACTGTGTGTGTGTGTCACTGTGTGTGTGTGTCAATGTGTGTGTGTGTCACTGTGTGTGTGTGTGTCACTGTGTGTGTCACTGTGTGTGTGTCACTGTGTGTGTCACTGTGTGTGTGTGTCACTGTGTGTGTGTGTGTCACTGTGTGTGTGTGTGTGTGTGTCACTGTGTGTGTCACTGTGTGTGTCACTGTGTGTGTGTGTCACTGTGTGTGTCACTGCAGGTGCGATGGGGAGGGACCCCTGCGTGGAGATTCCGGACGTGGAGGTGGTGGTGGTGGTGCCCAAATCCCCAGAGCCACGCATCACCCTGTGGTGAGACACACACTCAGTGACACACTCAGTGACACACACAGTGACACACACACAGTGACACACACAGTGACACACACACAGTGACACACACAGTGACACACACACACACACACAGTGACACAGTGACACACACAGTGACACACACAGTGACACACACACAGTGACACAGACACAGTGACACACACACACACAGTGACACAGTGACACACACAGTGACACACACACACACACAGTGACACAGTGACACACACAGTGACACACACAGTGACACACACACAGTGACACAGACACAGTGACACACACACAGTGACACAACAACAACAATAACCGCCATTCGCCACTAAGTGGCGGTGACGTCACCACGACGCTTGTGCCAGGCCACGTGCACCTTGAGGCTACCACGTGAAGTGTCGAACGCCCGCTGGCAGGAGGTCACGGGGCAGACCCAGCAGGTGCCACGGGTCGACTGACCGAGATGACCGAGACGACTGGCTGATGCACCACCTGTGCCCCCTACTGTGCCAACTTGCTGCGCTTTAGCCACCCGGCGCTCACGCATCGTTGTTGTGAGCGTCGCCTCCTCCGTCCCTCCGTTGTTGTTGGAGGGCGACTGCCTCCAACCTGCCCAGTAGCAGCGTCCTTCACGAGCCTCCTCCACTGAGGCCGATCTTGACACCGCTTGGTACCCAGTCATCGGCAAGTCCACTCAGCTCCACGTCCTCCTGTACCACATCATTCCATCTCTTCTCTAGCCCGTGCCTCCTCTCTGTCACGATGGCCGTGTCAGAGACACTGAGGGTCTGGGTTCAATCCCTGGGTCTGGGTGTCTCTGTCAGGGGGTTCACGATGGCCATTCCCTCCCCCCCCTCCCCCCCCCCCTCCCCCCCCCGCTCCCCCAGGGCCCCCCAGGACGTGGCGGGTGTTGGCTCGCGAGCTGCTGGGCTCGGCGCGTCGTTCCGGGGGAGTGGCCTTCCTCAGGGAGATCAGCGTCAGGAGCTTCCTGAAGAAGGTCACAAGCAACGGCGGCGGCAGGAGGGGCGGGAAGACACGGGGGGGGCGAGGTGGAGGTGGTGGTGGAGGTGGTGGAGGTGGAGGTGGTGGACAAGAGAACGAGGTGGTGGAGGAGGAGAGGAGGTGGAGGAGCAGGACTTGATCGATGGTAATCGCTTGGTGATGGAGGTGGTGGTGGAGGTGGTGGTGGTGGAGGAGGTGGAGGTGGTGGGTGGAGGAGGAGATGGATGAGGTGGTGGAGGAGGTGGTGGAGGTGGTGGTGGAGGAGGAGGTGGTGGTGGAGGTGGTGGTGGAGGAGGAGGTGGAGGTGGTGGAGGTGGTGGTGGTGGTGCTGGTAGAGGTGGTGGTGGAGGAGGAGGTGGTGGAGGAGGTGGTGGAGGAGGTGGTGGTGGAAGGTGGTGGTGGTGGTGGTGGTGGTGGAGGAGATGGAGGAGGTGGTGGAGGAGGTGGTGGTGGAGGAGGTGGGAGGTGGTGGAGGTGGTGGTGGTGGTGCTGGTAGAGGTGGTGGTGGAGGAGGATGGAGGAGGTGGTGGAGGAGGTGGTGGTGGAGGAGGTGGTGGTGGAGGAGGAGGAGGTGGTTGTGGTGGTGGGTGGTGGAGGTGGTGTGGAGGAGGAGATGGAGGAGGTGGTGGAGGAGGTGGTGGTGGAGGAGGTGGAGGTGGTGGAGGTGGTGGTTGGTGGTGCTGGTAGAGGTGGTGGTGGAGGAGATGGAGGAGGTGGTGGAGGAGGTGGTGGTGGAGGAGGTGGTGGTGGAGGTGGAGGAGGTGGTGGAGGAGGTGGTGGTGGTAGGTGGTGAGGGTGGTGGTGGTGGTGGTGAGGGTGGTTGTGGTGGTGGTAGAGGAGGGTGGTGGTAGAGGAGGTGGTGGTGGTGGAGTAGGTGGTGGTGGTGGTGGAGGAGGTGGTGGTGGTGGGTGGAGAAGATGCTGATGATGTTGTTGATGCTGCAGGCTTCTCATCGCCAGAGGATGATGATGATGCTACTACTGATGATGATGATGATGTTGACGATGATGATGATGTTGACGATGATGTTGTTGATGCTGCAGGCTTCCCATCGCCAGAAGAGGATGTTGCTGATGATGTTGAGGAGGTGGAGGTGATGCACAATCTGGATGAGTGCGTCGTGCAGCTGATCCAGGGTGGTGAGGAGGGTGGTGAGGGTGGTGAGGATGGTGAGGGTGGTGGTGAGGGTGGTGAGGGTGGTGGTGAGGGTGGTGGTGAGGGTGGTGAGGAGGGTGAGGAGGTTGGTGAGGGGCTGTACCTCCTCACCCCGCCGGAGCTGAGTAGCCGCGTCACCGCCGTGGAGGGGCGATGGAAGAGACGCCTCACGCTCACCGGTAACACTCACCACACTCACCACGCTCACTCACCACTCTACCCTCACCCACCCACTCACTCACCCACCCGCCCACTCACCCACTCACTCACCCACTCACTCACTCAGCCACCCACTCACTCACTCACCCACGCACCCACTCACTCACACACCCACTCACCTTCACCCACCCACTCACTCACCCAACCACTCACTCACCCACTCAGTCACTCACCCACTCACCCACTCACTCACTCACTAACCCAGTCACTCACCCACTCACTCACTCACCCACCCACCCACCCACCCACCCACCCACTCACTCACTCACTCACTCACCCACCCACCCACCCACCACTCACTCACCACCCACACCACCACCAACTCACCCACTCACCCACTCACTCACTCACCCACTCACTCTCTCACTAACCCACTCACTCACCCACTCACCCACTCACTCTCTCACTAACCCACTCACTCACACCACTCACCCACATCACTCACCCACTCACTCACTCACTCACCACCCACCCAACCACCCACCCACCCACTCACTCACCCACTCACTCACCCACTCACTCACTCACTCACCCCACTCACTCACCCACCCACTCACTCACTACTGCTGCTACTGCTGCTACTGAAACTACTGCTGCTACTGCTGCTGCTACTACTGCTGCTGCTACTACTGCTGCTGCTACTACTGCTGCTGCTACTACTACTGCTACTACTACTACTGCTGCTACTACTGACACTACTACTGACACTACTACTACTACTACTGCTGCTGCTTACTACTGACACTACTACTGACACTACTACTACTACTGCTGCTACTACTGACACTACTACTGGACACTACTACTACTACTGCTGCTACTACTGACACTACTACTGACACTACTACTACTACTGCTGCTACTACTGACACTACTACTAGACACTACTACTACTACTGCTGCTACTACTGACACTACTACTGACACTACTACTACTACTGCTGCTACTACTGACACTACTACTGACACTACTACTACTGCTGCTGCTTACTACTACTGCTACTACTGACACTACTACTGACACTACTACTACTAACTGCTGCTACTACTGACACTGCTACTGACACTACTACTGACACTACTTACTACTACTGCTGCTACTACTGACACTACTACTGACACTACTACTACTACTGCTGCTACTACTGAACACTACTACTGACACTACTACTACTACTGACACTACTGACACTACTACTGACACTACTACTGACACTACTACTACTACTGCTGCTACTACTGACACTACTACTGACACTACTACTGACACTACTACTGGACACTGCTACTGACACTACTACTGACACTACTACTGACACTACTACTGACACTACTACTGACACTGCTACTGACACTACTACTGACACTACTACTGACACTACTACTGACACTACTACTACTACTGCTGCTACATACTGGACACTACTACTGACACTACTACTGACACTACTACTGACACTACTACTGACACTACTACTGACACTACTACTGACACTACTACTGACACTACTACTGACACTACTACTACTACTGCTGCTACTACTGACACTGCTACTGACACTACTACTGACACTACTACTGACACTACTACTGACACTACTACTGACACTACTACTGACACTGCTACTGACACTACTACTGACACTACTACTGACACTACTACTGACACTACTACTACTACTGCTGCTACTACTGACACTACTACTGACACTACTACTACTACTGCTGCTACTACTGACACTACTACTGACACTACTACTGCTGCTGTGTAGGTGTGAGCACGCTGGCTGTGTACGAGCAGCTGCTCCGTGACGTGCGCTACTGGAGCAGCGGCAGCGTCGCTGGAGCCTCGAAGACGATCACCGTCACCTGCTCCGAGATGGACGGGCGCTACCATAGCAACCGCATCGCCGTGGTGGTACCACTCGCTCTCAACTCGCTCTCGACTCGCTCTCGACTCGCTCTAGACTCGCTCTAGACTCACTCTAGACTCATGTTGGCAATAACCACAACACAAGCAGTTAAGATGCTAACAAAAAGAAACAACTCTGATGATGATGATGATGATAATGATATGCACTGTCCTTGAAGCTGATTGGTCCACACCCGAGACAGCTTTTCTTAGAGCCCAGTCTCCATTGGTGTAGGACCAGATGACGCCAAACCATCGTGCCACGAAGGAGCTTGGCACGACGGGTTCCACCCCAAACGACAGCCCCGACACAAAGTCGGGGCCTCCCTTTTATACCTCCAGCGTGACTTGGCTCCTCCCACAGACACACCCTTGACCACGCCCACATCCACGCCCTTGACCACGCCCACAACCACAGCCTTGACCACGCCCACATCCACGCCCTTGACCACGCCCACAACCACGCCCACAGACACACCCTTGACCACGCCCACAACCACACCCTTGACCACGCCCACAACCACACCCTTGACCACACCCACAACCACTCCCTTGACCACGCCCACAACCACACCCTTGACCACGCCCACAACCACACCCTTGACCACGCCCACAACCACACCCTTGACCACGCCCACAACCACACCCTTGACCACGCCCACAACCACACCCCTGACCACGCCCACAACCAACCCCTTGACCACGCCCACAACCACGCCCTTGACCACGCCCACAACCACACTCTTGACCACGCCCACAACCACACCCTTGACCACGCCCACAACCACGCCCACAGACACACCCTTGACCACGCCCACAACCACACCCTTGACCACGCCCACAACCACACCCTTGACCACACCCACAACCACTCCCTTGACCACGCCCACAACCACACCCTTGACCACGCCCACAGACACACCCTTGACCACGCCCACAACCACGCCCTTGACCACGCCCACAACCACGCCCACAGACACGCCCTTGACCACGCCCACTACCACACACTTGACCACACCCACAACCACTCCCTTGACCACGCCCACAACCACACCCTTGACCACACCCACAACCACACCCTTGACCACGCCCACAACCACTCCCTTGACCACAGCCACAACCACTCCCTTGACCACGCCCACAACCACACTCTTGACCACGCCCACAACCACTCCCTTGACCACGCCCACAACCACACCCTTGACCACGCCCACAGACACACCCTTGACCACGCCCACAGACACACCCTTGACCACGCCCACAGACACACCCTTGACCACGCCCACAACCACGCCCTTGACCACGCCCACAGACACACCCTTGACCACGCCCACAGACACACCCTTGACCACGCCCACAGACACACCCTTGACCACGCCCACAACCACGCCCTTGACCACGCCCACAGACACACCCTTGACCACGCCCACAGACACACCCTTGACCACGCCCACAACCACGCCCTTGACCACGCCCACAACCACACCCTTGACCACGCCCACAACCACACCCTTGACCACGCCCACAACCACGCCCACGTCCACACCCCTGACCACGCCCACAACCAACCCCTTGACCACGCCCACAATCAACCCCTTGACCACGCCCACAACCAACCCCTTGACCACGCCCACAACCACGCCCACAGACACACCCTTGACCACAACCACACCCTTGACCACGCCCACAACCACACCCTTGACCACGCCCACAGACACACCCTTGACCACGCCCACAGACACACCCTTGACCACGCCCACAGACACACCCTTGACCACGCCCACAGACACACCCTTGACCACGCCCACAGACACACCCTTGACCACGCCCACAGACACGCCCTTGACCACGCCCACAAACACGCCCTTGACCACGCCCACAGACACACCCTTGACCACGCCCACAGACACGCCCTTGACCACGCCCACAAACACACCCTTGACCACGCCCAGACACACCCTTCACCACGCCCACAGACACGCCCTTGACCACGCCCACAACCACACCCTTGACCACGCCCACAGACACACCCTTGACCACGCCCACAGACACACCCTTGACCACGCCCACAGACACGCCCTTGACCACGCCCACAACCACACCCTTGACCACGCCCACAGACACACCCTTGACCACGCCCACAGACACACCCTTGACCACGCCCACAGACACACCCTTGACCACGCCCACAACCACGCCCTTGACCACGCCCACAGACACACCCTTGACCACGCCCACAGACACACCCTTGACCACGCCCACAACCACGCCCTTGACCACGCCCACAGACACGCCCTTGACCACGCCCACAGACACGCCCTTGACCACGCCCACAGACACACCCTTGACCACGCCCACAGACACACCCTTGACCACGCCCACAACCACGCCCACGTCCACACCCCTGACCACGCCCACAACCAACCCCTTGACCACGCCCACAATCAACCCCTTGACCACGCCCACAACCACGCCCCTGACCACGCCCACAACCACGCCCACAGACACGCCCTTGACCACGCCCACAAACACACCCTTGACCACGCCCACAGACACACCCTTGACCACGCCCACAGACACACCCTTGACCACGCCCACAGACACACCCTTGACCACGCCCACAAACACACCCTTGACCACGCCCACAGACACACCCTTGACCACGCCCACAGACACGCTTTTGACCACGCCCACAACCACACCCTTGACCACGCCCACAGACACACCCTTGACCACGCCCACAGACACGCCCTTGACCACGCCCACAACCCTTGGCTCCGCCCACCCTCTGGAACCTCCCAGAAGGGTTCTGGGCTCCACGTCACTCGTCGCTGTTCTTGGGTCTGTCGGGGACGTCACCGAGAAAAAGACGCGATCACGACGTTTCGATCGCAGCACCAGCAACCGTCATCAGCTTACGTGTCTCTATTATTGTTCTGTGTGTGTGTGTGTCTGTGTGTGTGTGTCTGTGTGTGTGTGTGTGTCTGTGTGTCTGTCTCTGTGTGTGTGTCTGTGTGTGTGTGTCTGTGTGTGTGTCTGTGTGTGTCTGTGTGTGTCTGTGTGTGTGTGTCTGTGTGTGTGTGTCTGTGTGTGTGTGTGTCTGTGTGTGTCTGTGTGTTTGTGTCTATCTGTGTGTGTGTGTCTATCTGTGTGTGTATCTGTGTGTGTGTCTATGTCTACCTGTGTGTGTGTCTATGTCTACCTTTGTGTGTGTCTACCTGTGTATGTGTCTACCTGTGTGTGTGTCTATTTATCTGTGTGTCTATGTATGTGTGTCTATCTATCTGTGTGTCTATCTGTGTGTGTGTCTATCTGTGTGTGTGTGTCTATCTGTGTGTGTCTACCTGTGTGTGTTTCTATCTATCTGTGTGTGTGTGTCTATGTATGTGTGTCTACCTGTGTGTGTGTCTGTGTGTCTATCTGTGTGTGTCTCTGTGTGTGTGTGTCTGTGTGTGTGTGTGTCTCTGTGTGTGTGTGTCTGTGTGTGTGTCTATCTGTGTGTGTCTCTGTGTGTGTGTGTCTGTGTGTGTGTGTGTCTCTGTGTGTGTGTGTCTGTGTGTGTGTGTCTATCTGTGTGTGTCTCTGTGTGTGTGTCTGTGTGTGTGTGTCTCTGTGTGTGTGTGTCTGTGTGTGTTTATCTGTGTGTGTCTCTGTGTGTGTGTGTCTGTGTGTGTGTGTGCGTCTCTGTGTGTGTGTGTCTGCTTTATTGACCTGGTCCAAGCCTATGATACCATCAGTAGGACTGGGCTCTGGGTTGTTCTTCGTGCTTTCGGAGTCCCTGACCCTCTGCTCACGATCATTAAGGACCTTCATGATGGTGAGCGGGCCCGGGTAAAACTACGTGGCCGGGAGTCGGAGCCTTTCCCTGTACACCTTGGGGTGCGACAGGGATGTCCTCTGGCTCCCACATTATTTAACATCTATTTCGACTGCGTAGTTCGTGAAGCCTTCAAAAGCTGTATCGGGGGAATTACCATTTGGTACAGATATAATGGGAGGCTGATCGACGCCCGGGTGCGATCAAGGGATGGCTCCCTATTGGTCAACCACGTTATGTATGCCGATGATTTGGTAATAGCTGCTCATTCAGAAGAGGAGTTGGAGACGCTGCTGCTGAGACTGGAGTGTGCCACCAAGAGGTGGGGCCTTACCATCAGCCCCACCAAAACTAAGCACCTGCCTGGGTATTTTGTACCATCGGGCACTCCACCCCCACAACTCCCAATCGGTGATGGGGCAGTTGTGGAGAAAGTGGAGAGTTTCCCATACCTGGGCAGTGTGCTTATGACCGGCTCCAGTTTATCAGCAGAGGTCTCACTCCGAATCAGTCGAGCGGCAATATCTTTTCATCGGTTGCGTAACGCTGTGTGGAAGCTACCTGGTCTGTCGCTCCGCACGAAGCTTCAGGTCTTCTCGGCCACGGTCATTCCCTCCCTTCTCTATGCTTGCGAAACGTGGACCCCCCTAGTGGAGCATCTTCGCCGGTTGGAAACATTTAGGCTGGCCTGCCTACGATCCATCCTGGGTTTAACCAGGCTGGATTGTGTGAGGAGCTCACAAGTCCTTGAAAGATCTGGGCAAAGTCCCATCAGTGAGCTCCTCCGGCAGGCAAGGCTGCGTTGGCTGGGTCATGTAGCCCGCATGCCCAGCCACCGCATGCCTAAACAGCTTTTGTTCGGCCGGATCGAGGGGGCTAAACGGGCGCGGCACGGGCTAGAGAAGAGATGGAGTGATGTGGTACAGGAGGACGTGGAGCTGAGTGGACTTGCCGATGACTGGTACCAGCGGTGTCAAGATCGGCCTCAGTGGAGGAGGCTCGTGAAGGACGCTACTGGGCAGTTGGAGGCAGTCGCCCTCCAACAACAACGGAGGGCGGAGGAGCGACGCTCACAACAACGAGCGGAGCGCCGGGTGGCTAAAGCACAGCAAGTTGGCACAGTAGGGGGCACAGGTGGTGGATCAGCCAGTCATCTCGGTCATCTCGGTCAGTCGACCCGTGGCACCTGGGTCTGCCCCGTGACCTCCTGCCAGCGGGCGTTCGACACTTCACGTGGCCTCAGGGTGCACATGGCCTGGCACAAGCGTCGTGGTGACGTCACCGCCACTTAGTGGCGAATGGCGGTTGTTGTTGTTGTTGTTGTGTGTGTCTGTGAGGTCCTGGGGGAGGGAAAATCTCTCAGCCAGGAAAACATCGTGGCACAAAGTGGGGATAACCCTGCTGAGGCTGGGGTGCCTCAGATATTGGAGGAAGAAGTCACCCCCTGTGAGTGGCTGGCTGAGGTGCCAGCTGTTGAGGAAGTACTGAGGGCGATCCGGAGTCTGAGACCAGGGAAGGCACCGGGCAGAGATGATCTCCCAAGCGAAATGCTGAGGGAGGGTGGCGTTTGTGCACAGACTGCCCTACATGACATCATAACAAGTCTGGACCACTGGACGGGTTCCGCAGGACTGGAAGGATGCCCTGGTGGTCCCCCTCTTTAAGAAGGGGGACCACACAGACTGTAACAACTACAGGGGCATCTCACTCCTCAGTGTGAGGCCGGGAAAGGTCCTGGCAAGGATTATTCAACATCGCCTTGCTAGGCACGCTTAGGAGAGGCTTGCGGAGCCCCAATGCAGTTTCAGGAAAGGGCGGTCCTGCACAGATGCCATATTTTCTGTCCGTCTGCTACAGCAGAGGTGTAGGGAATTCCAACAAGACCTACATCTCTGCTTTATTGACCTGGTCAAGGCCTATGATACCATCAGTAGGCCTGGGCTCTGGGTTGTTCTTCGTGCTTTCGGAGTCCCTGACCCTCTGCTCACGATCATTAAGGACCTTCATGACGGTGAGCGGGCCCGGGTAAAACTACGTGGCCGGGAGTCGGAGCCTTTCCCTGTACACCTTGGGGTGCGACAGGGATGTCCTCTGGCTCCCACATTATTTAACATCTATTTCGACTGCGTAGTTCGTGAAGCCTTCAATAGCTGTACCGGGGGAATTTCCATTTGGTACAGATATAATGGGAGGCTGATCGACGCCCGGGTGCGATCAAGGGATGGCTCCCTATTGGTCAACCACGTTATGTATGCCGATGATTTGGTAATAGCTGCTCATTCAGAAGAGGAGTTGGAGACGCTGCTGCTGAGACTGGAGCGTGCCACTAAGAGGTGGGGCCTTACCATCAGCCCCACCAAAACTAAGCACCTGCCTGGGTATTTTGTACCATCGGACACTCCACCCACACAACTCCCAATTGGTGATGGGGCAGTTGTGGAGAGAGTGGAGAGTTTCCCATACCTGGGCAGTGTGCTTATGACCGGCTCCAGTTTATCAGCAGAGGTCTGACTCCGAATCAGTCGAGCGGCAATATCTTTTCATCGGTTGCGTAACGCTGTGTGGAAGCTACCTGGTCTGTCGCTCCGCACGAAGCTTCAGGTCTTCTCGGCCACGGTCATTCCCTCCCTTCTCTACGCTTGCGAAACGTGGACCCCCCTAGTGGAGCATCTTCGCCGGTTGGAAACATTTAGGCTGGCCTGCCTACGATCCATCCTGGGTTTAACCTGCAGGCTGGCTTGTGTGAGGAGCTCACAAGTCCTTGAAAGATCTGGGCAAAGTCCCATCAGTGAGCTCCTCCGGCAGGCAAGGCTGCGTTGGCTGGGTCATGTAGCCCGCATGCCCAGCCACCGCATGCCTAAACAGCTTTTGTTCGGCCGGATCGAGGGGGCTAAACGGGCGCGGCACGGGCTAGAGAAGAGATGGAGTGATGTGGTACGGGAGGACGTGGAGCTGAGTGGACTTGCCTATGACTGGTACCAGCGGTGTCAAGATCGGCCTCAGTGGAGGAGGCTCGTGAAGGACGCTGCTACTGGGCAGTTGGAGGCAGTCGCCCTCCAACAACAACGGAGGGCGGAGGAGCGACGCTCACAACAACGAGCGGAGCGCCGGGTCGCTAAAGCACAGCAAGTTGGCACAGTAGGGGGCACAGGTGGTGCATCAGCCACTCATCTCGGTCATCTCGGTCAGTCGACCCGTGGCACCTGCTGGGTCTGCCCCGTGACCTCCTGCCAGCGGGCGTTCGACACTTCACGTGGCCTCAGGGTGCACATGGCCTGGCACAAGCGTCGTGGTGACGTCACCGCCACTTAGTGGCGAATGGCGGTTGTTGTTGTTGTTGTGTCTGTGTGTGTGTGTCTCTGTGTGTCTACCTGTGTGTGTGTCTCTGTGTGTCTACCTGTGTGTGTCTCTGTGCAGGTGCGACCTCTGCATGTCTCTGCCACGCCGCTTCCAGCCCACGCTGTGGGCGGCCCCAGAGACGCAGCAGACGCAGTGGTGGTGGCGGTGGTGGTGGCACAACAATCCGGCCACAACAGCGGTACCACCACCACTACCACTACCACCACCACTACCACAACCACCACTACCACCACCACTACCACTACCACAACTACCACCACTACCACAACCACCACCACCAATACCACCACCACTACCATCACTACCACCACCACTACCACCACTACCACCACTACCACCACCACCACTACTACCACCACCACCACCACTACTACAACCACCACTACCACAACCACCACCACCACCACTACAAACACCACCACCACAACCACCACAACCACCACTACTACAACCACCACCACAACCACCACCACTACCACCACAACCACTACTACCACCACCACCACCACTACTACAACCACCACTACCACAACCACCACTACCACCACCACTACCACCACCACCACCACTACTACCACTACTACAACCACCACTACCACAACCACCACCACTACAAACACCACCACCACAACCACCACAACCACCACTACTACAACCACCACCACAACCACCACCACCACCACCACAACCACCACTACTACAACCACCACTACAACCACCACAACCACTACCACCATCACCAACAGAACAACCACCTCTTGTGATGTCGATGGTGGTGGTTGATGTTGTTGGGTTGCTAACGTGGTGGTGGTTGTGGTGGTTGTTGTGGTGGTGGTGGTGATTGTGGTGGTTGTGGTGGTGGTTGTGTTGTGGTGGTGGTGGTTGTGGTGGTGGTTGTTGTGGTTGTGTCGTTGTTGTTGGTGGTTGTTGTGGTGACACTAACGAGGTTGTGGTGGTTGTGGTGGTTGTTGCAGTGTCGACCAGCAGCCCCAGCGTGGTGGTGGTGGTTGTGGTGGTGGTTGTGGTGGTTGTTGTGGTGGTGGTGGTTGTGGTGGTGGTTGTGGTGGTTGTGTTGTTGTTGGTGGTGGTTGTGGTGACACTAACGAGGTTGTGGTGGTTGTGGTGGTTGTTGCAGTGTCGACCAGCAGCCCCAGCGTGGTGGTGGTGGTTGTTGGTGGTTGTGGTGGTGGTGCTCTTGGTTGTGGCTCTCCTGTTGGGAGCCATGCGCGTGAGGGGCGTGGTCAGCGAGTTCGGTGGGCGGGGCCACGAGGGAGGTGGGCGGGGGCTACGGAGGAAGTGGGAGGAGCTACGGGGGAAGTGGGAGGGGCTACGGGGAAGGGGGAGGAGCCAGTGGGGGAGTTGGACTGGGACGACTCAGCACTCACCATCACCGTGAACCCCATGGAGGTGAGTCCACTCACCACTCACCCACCACTCACACCACCACTCACCCACCACTCACTCACCCACCACTCACTCACCACTCACCCGCCACTCACTCACCACTCACTCACCACTCACCCCCACTCACTCACCACTCACTCCACCACTCACCACCACCACTCACTCACTCACCACTCACTCACCACTCACCCACCACTCACTCACCACTCACTCACCACTCACACACCACCACTCACCCACCCACTCACCCACCACTCACTCACCACTCACCCACCACTCACTCACCACTCACCCACCACTCAGTCACCACCACTCACTCACCACTCACCCACCACTCACCCACCACTCACTCACCACTCACCCACCACTCACTCACCACTCACCCACCACTCACTCACCACCACCCACTCACCACCACCACCACTCACCCACCACTCACTCACCACTCACCTCACACACCTCACCCACCACTCACCCACCACTCACTCACCACTCACCCACCACTCACTCACCACTCACCCACCACTCACTCACCACTCCCCACCACTCACTCACCACTCACCACCCACCACTCACCCACCACTCACCCACCACTCACACACCACTCACTCACCCACTCACCCACCACTCACCCACCACTCACTCACCACTCACCCACCACTCACACTCACCACTCACCCACCACACACCCACCACTCACTCACCACTCACCCACCACTCACTCACCACTCACCCACCCACTCACCCACCACTCACTCACTCACCACTCACTCACCACACCACCCACCACTCACTCACCACTCACCCACCACTCACTCACCACTCACCACCACTCCTCACCCACCACTCACCCACACTCACCCACCACTCACTCACCACTCACTCACCACTCACCCACCACTCACCCACCACCACTCACCACTCACCCACACACTCACTCACCACTCACCCACCACTCACTCACCACTCACTCACCACCTCACCCACCACTCACTCACCACTCACCCACCACTCACCCACCACTCACTCACCACTCACCCACCACTCACTCACCCACTCACACCACCACTTCACCTCACCACTCACCCACCACTCACCCACCACTCAGTCACCACTCACTCACCACTCACTCACCACTCACCCACCACTCACTCACCACTCACTCACCACTCACTCACCACTCACCCACCACTCACTCACCACTCACCCACCACTCACTCACCACTCACACCACCACTCACCCACCACTCACTCACCACTCACTCACCACTCACTCACCACTCACCCACCACTCAGTCACCACTCACTCACCACTCACTCACCACTCACTCACCACTCACCCACCACTCAGTCACCACTCACTCACCACTCACCCACCACTCAGTCACCACTCACTCACCACTCACCCACCACTCACCCACCACTCACCCACCACTCACCCACCACTCACTCACCACTCACCCACCACTCAGTCACCACTCACTCACCACTCACTCACCCACTCACCCCACCACTCACCCACCCACTCACTCACCACTCACTCACCTCTCACTCACCCACTCACCCCACCACTCACCCACCACTCACCTCACCACTCACCCACCACTCACACCCACCACTCACCCCACCACTCACTCCCCACTCACTCACCACTCACCCACTCACTCACACCACCACTCACTCACCACTCACTCACCACTCACCCCACCACTCACTCCACCACTCACTCACCACTCACTCACCACTCACTCACTCACCCCACCACTCAGTCACCACTCACCCACCACTCACTCACCACTCACTCACCACTCACCCACCACTCACCCACCACTCAGTCACCACTCACATCACCACTCACCCACCCACTCACCCACCACTCACTCACCACTCACTCACCACTCACCCACCACTCAGTCACCACTCACCCACCACTCACTCACCACTCACTCACCACTCACCCACCACTCACCCCACCACTCAGTCACCACTCACTCACCACTCACCCACCACTCACTCACCACTCACCCACCACTCAGTCACCACTCACTCACCACTCACCCACCACTCACCCACCACTCACTCACCACTCACTCACCACTCACCCACCACGTCACTCACCACTCACCCACCACTCACTCACCACTCACCCACCACTCAGTCACCACTCACTCACCACTCACCCACCACTCATCACCACTCACTCACCACACTCACCACCACTCACTCACCACTCACTCACCACTCACTCACCACTCACCCACCACTCACTCACACTCCCACCCACTCACTCACCACTCACTCACCACTCACCCACCACTCACCGACCACTCACTCACCACTCACCCACCACTCACTCACCACTCACCCACCACTCACTCACCACTCACTCACCACTCACTCACCACTCACCCACCACTCACTCACCACTCACTCACCACTCACCACCACTCACCCACTCACTCACCACTCTCACTCACCCACTCACCCACCACTCACTCACACACTCACCCACCACTCACCCACCACTCACTCACCACTCACCCCACCACTCACCCCACCACTCACTCACCACTCACCCACCACTCACCCATCACTCACTCACCACTCACTCACCACTCACCCACCACTCACTCACCACTCACCCACCACTCACTCACCACTCACTCACCACTCACTCACCACTCACCCACCACTCACTCACCACTCACCCACCACTCACTCACCACTCACTTCACCACTCACCCACCCACTCACTCACCACTCACTCACCACTCACCCACCACTCACTCACCACTCACTCACCACTCACTCACCACTCACCCACACTCACTCACCACTCACTCACCACTCACCCACCACTCACCCACCACTCAGTCACCACTCACTCACCACTCACTCACCACTCACCCACCACTCACTCACCCACTCACCCACCACTCACTCACCACTCACCCACCACTCACTCACCACTCACTCACCACTCACTCACCACCACACTCACTCACCACTCACTCACCACTCACTCACCCACCACTCACTCACCACTCACTCACCACTCACTCACCACTCACCCACCACTCACTCACCACTCACTCACCACTCACTCACCCACCACTCACTCACCACTCACTCACCACTCACTCACTCACTCACTCACTCCACCACTCACTCACCACTCTCACCACTCACCACCACTCACTCACCACTCACTCACCCACCACTCACTCACCACTCACTCACCACTCACTCACCACTCACTCACCACGCACTCACCACTCACCCACCACTCACCCACCACTCAGTCACCACTCACTCACCACTCACTCACCACTCACTCACCACTCACCCACCACTCACTCACCACTCACTCACCACTCACCCACCACTCACTCACCACTCACTCACCACTCACTCACCACGCACTCACCACTCACTCACCACTCACTCACCACTCACCCACCACTCACCCACCACTCAGTCACCACTCACTCACCACTCACTCACCACTCACTCACCACTCACCCACCACTCACCCACCACTCACTCACCACTCACTCACCACTCACTCACCACTCACCCACCACTCACCCACCACTCAGTCACCACTCACTCACCACTCACTCACCACTCACCCACCACTCACTCACCACTCACTCACCCACCACTCACTCACCACTCACTCACCACTCACCCACCACTCACTCACCACTCACTCACCACTCACTCACCACGCACTCACCACTCACTCACCACTCACCCACCACTCACTCACCACTCACTCACCACTCACTCACCACGCACTCACCACTCACTCACCACTCACTCACGCACTCACCACTCACTCACCCACCACTCACCCACCACTCACTCACCACTCACTCACCCCTCACTCACCACTCACTCACCACTCACTCACCACTCACTCACCACTCACTCACCACTCACTGCTGATGATGATGCTACTGATGATGATGATGCTACTGATGATGCTGATGATGCTGATGATGCTACTGATGATGATGCTACTGATGATGCTGATGATGATGATGATGCTACTGATGATGATGATGCTACTACTGATGATGATGATGCTACTGGTGATGCTGATGATGATGATGATGCTACTGATGATGCTAATGATGATGATGCTGCTGGTGATGATGATGATGCTACTGATGATGATGATGCTACTGATGATGATGATGCTACTGATGATGATGATGATGATGATGCTACTGATGATGATGATGCTACTGATGATGATGATGCTACTGATGATGATGATGCTACTGATGATGATGATGCTACTACTGATGATGATGATGCTACTGATGAAGATGATGCTACTGATGATGATGATGCTACTGATGATGATGCTACTGATGATGATGCTACTGATGATGATGATGCTACTGATGATGATGATGCTACTGATGATGATGATGATGCTACTACTGATGATGATGATGCTACTGATGAAGATGATGCTACTGATGATGATGATGCTACTGATGATGATGCTACTGATGATGATGCTACTGATGATGATGATGATGATGCTACTGATGATGATGATGCTACTGATGATGATGCTACTGATGATGATGATGATGCTACTGATGATGATGCTACTGATGATGATGATGCTGATGATGATGCTACTGATGATGATGATGATGCTACTGATGATGATGATGATGCTACTGATGATGATGATGCTACTGATGATGATGCTGATGATGATTCCACTCGGCAGACATGCGAGGCACCAGCTTGCAGTGACGACGACGACGATGACGACGATGGGGTGGACGAGGTGGACGAGGTGGACGAGGAGGTGGACGAGGAGGTGGACGAGGAGGTGGTGGAGGAGGATGGAGACGCGATGGGGAGAGAGAAGCTCGAGTGGGATGATACCACGCTCACCTACTGAGCTCACCACTCACCCACCACTCACTCACCACTCACTCACCACTCACCCACCACTCACTCACCCACCACTCACCCACCACTCACCCACCACTCACTCAGCTACTCACTCACTCACTCACTCACCCACTCACCCACTCACACACTCACCCACTCACTCACCCACTCACCCACTCATTCACTCAGCTACTCACTCACTCAGTCACCCACTCACTCACTCACTCACTCACCCACTCACACACTCACCCACTCACTCACTCACCCACTCACTCAGTCACTCAGTCACCCACTCACTCACCCACTCACTCACTCACTCACCCACCACTCACTCACCACTCACTCACTCACCACTCACCCACCACTCACTCACCCACTCACTCACTCACTCACCCACTCACTCAGTCACCCACTCAGTCACCCACCACTCACCCACCACTCACCCACCACTCACTCACTCACTCAGCTACTCACTCACTCAGTCACTCACTCACTCACCCACTCACACACTCACTCACCACTCACCCACCACTCACTCACCACTCACCACTCACTCACTCACTCACTCACCCACTCACCACTCACTCACTCACCACTCACTCACCACTCACCTACTGAGCTCACCTACTGAGCTCACCACTCACCCACCACTCACTCACACACTCACTCACTCACTCACCCACCACTCACTCACCCACACACTCACTCAGCTACTCACTCACTCACCCACTCACTCAGTCACCCACTCACACACTCAGCTACTCACTCACTCACCTACTGAGCTCACCACTCACTCACCACTCACTCACCACTCACTCACTCACACACTCACTCACTCACTCACCCACTCACTCACTCACTCAGTCACCCACTCACACACTCAGCTACTCACTCACTCACCTACTGAGCTCACCACTCACTCACCACTCACTCACCACTCACTCACTCACACACTCACTCACTCACCCACTCACTCACTCAGCTACTCTCACCACTCAAACCACTCACTCTAAACCACCATCACCACCATCACCACCATCATCACCATCATCATCACCATCATCATCACCACCATCACCATCACCACCACCAACACCATCACCACCACCGTCGTCACCACCATCACCACCACCATCACCACCATCACCACCATCACCACCACCATCATCACCACCATCACCACCACCATCACCACCACCATCACCATCATCACCACCACCACCATCACCACCATCACCACCACCACCATCACCACCACCACCATCACCACCACCACCACCATCACCACCATCACCACCACCATCACCACCACCATCACCATCATCACCACCACCACCATCACCACCATCACCACCACCACCATCACCACCACCACCATCACCACCACCATCACCACCATCACCAATCCTAGATGCGTCGTCTTAACATAGCAACTTGTTTAACTATTTAACTCAACAAATATTTATCAGCCGGGCCTCATGAACATTAAGTAGGTGGTCAACCCTAGCCCCGCCCACCTAATGAATATTAAGTAGGTGGTCAACCCTAGCCCCGCCCACCTAATGAATATTAAGTAGGTGGTCAACCCTAGCCCCGCCCACCTAATGAATATTAAGTGGGTGGTCAACCCTAGCCCCGCCCACCTAATGAATATTAAGTAGGTGGTCGATCCTAGCCCCGCCCACCTAATGAATATTAAGTAGGTGGTCAACCCTAGCCCCGCCCACCTAATGAATATTAAGTAGGTGGTCAACCCTAGCCCCGCCCACCTAATGAATATTAAGTAGGTGGTAATCCTAGCCCCGCCCACCTAATCAATATTAAGTAGGTGACCCTTACCCCATTTGCTGATGTGAATATGGATATGAATTAGGCGGTGACCCGTGTATTTGGACAGCGATGTGAATATTAATTGAGTCGTGCGCGTGCTGTGAATATTAATTGATGACCTGTCTTAATGTGAATATTAATTTGTGTATATTTGAGACGTGAGTAGCGGAACAATGGCATTGTCATCACTGTACGCGTTCAATTCTCACCCCCCCCCCCCCATTGGGTTCACTTGGTTTCGCCCAGTCGCATGAATTCGCTGGCCACGATTGGACCATACCAAGTGTGCCCCGATTAAGGGGGGGAAATGTGTTGTCCCCCATTGGGTTCACTTGGTTTCGCCCAGTCGCATGCATTCAATGGCCATTATTGGACCATACCAAGTGTGCCCCGAATAAGCGGGGGGGATGTGTTGTCCCCCATTGGATTCACTTGGTTTCGCCCAGTCGCATGCATTCAATGGCCATTATTGGACCATACCAAGTGTGCGTCGATTAAGGGGGGGGGAGTGGGAAATGTGTTGTCCCCCTTTGGGTTCACTTGGTTTCGCCCAGTCGCATGCTTTCAATGGCCACGATTGGACCATACCAAGTGTGCCCCGGTTAAGGGGGGAGGGGGGAAATGTCCCCCAT
>NC_136350.1:3819740-3822418 GCF_964198595.1 Lampetra fluviatilis
GGTGATGATGGTGATGGTGGTGATGGTGATGATGGTGGTGGTGATGGTAATGGTGATGATGATGGTGAGGGGTGGTGATGGTGATGATGGTGGTGATGATAGTGATGATGGTGATGGTGGTGATGGTGATGGTGGTGATGGTGATGAGTGGTGATGATGGTGATGATGATAGTGATGATGATGGTGATGATGATGATGGTGGTGATGATGGTGAGTGGTGGTGATGATGGTGGTGATGATGATGGTGATGGTGGTGATGGTGGTAATGATGATGATGGTGGTGATGATGATGGTGATGATGATGGTGATGATGATGATGATGGTGGTGATGATGATGATGGTGGTGATGATGATGGTGATGATGATGGTGATGATGATGGTGATGATGATGGTGATGGTGGTGATGATGATGGTGGTGATGATGATGGTGATGATGATGGTGATGATGATGGTGATGATGATGGTGATGATGGTGATGATGGTGATGATGATGGTGATGGTGGTGATGGTGGTGATGATGATGATGGTGGTGATGATGATGGTTGTGATGATGATGGTGATGATGATGGTGATGATGATGGTGATGATGATGATGATGGTGGTGATACCGCCCATCGCACGCCCACTCCCTTCCCCATAAATACCCCGAGCAGACAGCCGACACGGGCAGAGAGGCACTCACTCACTCACTCACCCACCGACTCACCCACCTACTCACCCACCTACTCACCCACCTACTCACCCACCTACTCACCCGCCTACTCACCCACCTACTCACCCACTCACCTACTCACCCACCCACTCACCCACTCACCCACCTACTCACCCACTCACCCACTCACTCACCCACCCACTCACCAGCTGAGATGGCCCCCCCTACAGACTTCTCCGGCACGTGGGAGATGGTGTCCAACGACAAGTGGGACGACTACATGAAAGCGCTGGGTAAGGTGCCTGTGTGTGTGTCTGTGTGTATGTGTCTGTGTGTGTGGGTGTGTGTGTGTCTGTGTGTGTGTGTGTCTGTGTGTGTGTGTGTGTGTCTGTGTGTGTGGGTGTGCCTGTGTGTGTGTGTCTGTGTGTGTAGGTGTGTCTGTGTGTGTAGGTGGTCTGTGTGTGTGTGTCTGTGTGTGTGGGTGTGTCTGTGTGTGTGTCTGTGTGGTGTGTGTTTGTCTGTGTGTGTGTGTCTGTGTGTGTGTCTGTGTGTGTGTGTGTCTGTGTGTCTGTGTGTGTGTCTGTGTGTGTCTGTGTGTGTGTGTCTGTGTGTGTGTACGTGTGTCTGCGTGTCTCTGCGCGTGTATGTGTGTCTGTGTGTGTATCTGCGTGTGTGTCTGTGTGTATCTGTGTTTGTGTGTTATCAGTGACGAGTATCTGAACCGGTCCTGGGCCTCCCCTAGGTCGACTCAGCCTCAAATGAGTACCTGGTGTAGCGATGGTGTAGTGAACATCGCTAGCAATGGGGAGACAAAGGCGGCCGGGCGTGGTGGTGCTGGCCACCCACCCCTCTGTGTGTGCCACAGTGCCGGTAGCCTCCATAGGTGCTGCTACTCGCTACTGACAGCACTTGCCCCTACAGACTGCCAGAGGCTACACGGGGGAGCTTTGTGTAGGTGCTTGTGGGTGGGTGGGTGAGTGGGTGGGTGAGTGGGTGGGTGAGTGGGTGAGTGGTTGAGTGGGTGGGTGAGTGGGTGAGTGGTTGAGTGGGTGGGTGAGTGGGTGGGTGAGTGGGTGGGTGAGTGGGTGAGTGAGTGGGTGAGTGAGTGGGTGGTTGGGTGAGTGACTGGGTGAATGAGTGGGTGGGTGAGTGGGTGGGTGAGTGGGTGGGTGAGTGAGTGGGTGGGTGAGTGAGTGAGTGAGTGGGTGAGTGGTGTGAGTGAGTGGGTGGTTGGGTGAGTGACTGGTGTGAATGAGTGGGTGGGTGGGTGAGTGGGTGAGTGAGTGAGTGGGTGAGTGGGTGAGTGAGTGGGTGAGTGGGTGGGTGAGTGGGTGAGTGAGTGGGTGGTGAGTGGGTGAGTGAGTGAGTGGGTGGTGTGGTGAGTGAGTGGTGAGTGAGTGAGTGGGTGTGAGGAGTGAGTGGTGAGTGAGCGAGTGGGTGGGTGAGTGAGTGGGTGAGTGGGTGGGTGAGTGAGTGAGTGAGTGGGTGAGTGGGTGAGTGAGTGGGTGGTTGGGTGAGTGACTGGGTGAGTGAGTGACTGGGTGAGTGAGTGGGTGAGTGAGTGAGTGAGTGGATGAGTGGGTGGGTGGCACAGTTAGCACACACAGGGGCATGTAAAAAGTTCACTCGATATAATCACACACGGCCACGCGTGAGGACAACGCGCACATTTCATAACGCTCTACACGTGCATAGCCCCTCGCCACTCGCTGCTGCGTGTGGCCTTTGGCCTGGCTAGACGGGGGTGCCGTGACCCCAGCAGAGAGGGCGAGGGAGGGGGGGGAGGGGGAGAGGGGGGGGAGGGGAAGGGGGGGAGTTGGAAGGTGGGGGGGAGTTGGGGGGTGGGGGGGAGTTGGGGGAGTTGGGGGGTGGGGGGGGAGTTGGGGGGTGGGGGGGAGTTGGGGGGTGGGGGGGGAGGGGGGGAGGGGAGGGGGGGGAGTTGGGGGGTGGGGGGGAGTTGGGGGGTGGGGGGGAGTTGGGGGGGTGGGGGGGAGTTGGGGGGGTGGGGGGGGTGGGGGGGGAGGGG
>NC_136350.1:3822618-3869871 GCF_964198595.1 Lampetra fluviatilis
GTCTCTCTCAGTGTCTCTCTCCGTGTCTCTCTCCGTGTCTCTCAGTCTGTCTCAGTGTCTCTCAGTGTCTCTCTCCGTGTCTGCCTGTGTCTCTCTCCGTGTCTCTCTCAGTGTCTCCGTGTCTCTCTCCGTGTCTCTCTCCGTGTCTCTCTCCGTGTCTCTCAGTGTCTCTCTGAGTCTCAGTGTCTCTCTCAGTGTCTCTCTCTAAGTCTGCATGTCTCTCTCCGTGTCTGCCTGTGTCTCTCTCCGTGTCTGTCTCAGTGTCTCCGTGTCTCCGTGTCTCTCCCCGTGTCTCTCAGTGTCTCTCTGAGTCTCAGTGTCTCTCTCAGTGTCTCTCTCAGTGTCTCTCTCTAAGTCTGCGTGTCTCTCTCCGTGTCTGCCTGTGTCTCTCTCCGTGTCTCTCTCAGTGTCTCCGTGTCTCTCT
Source organism: Lampetra fluviatilis (assembly GCF_964198595.1). Classification (NCBI taxonomy): domain Eukaryota; kingdom Metazoa; phylum Chordata; class Hyperoartia; order Petromyzontiformes; family Petromyzontidae; genus Lampetra; species Lampetra fluviatilis. The sequence goes on from NC_136350.1 coordinate 3,823,043, forward strand.
CCGTGTCTCCGTGTCTCTCTCCCTGTTGTCTCTTCCTGTTGTCTCTCTCTCCGTGTCTCTCCGTGTCTCTCCGTGTCTCTCTCCGTGTCTCCCCGTGTCTCCCCGTGTCTCTCCGTGTCTCTCTCTCCGTGTCTCTCTCTCCGTGTCTCTCTCTCTCTCCGTGTCTCTCTCTCTCTCCGTGTCTCCGTGTCTCTCTCTCCGTGTCTCCGTGTCTCTCTCTCCGTGTCTCCGTGTCTCTCTCTCCGTGTCTCCGTGTCTCTCTCTCCGTGTCTCCGTGTCTCTCTCCCTGTTGTCTCTCCCTGGCGTCTCCACCGTGTCCCCGCCATGTGCCGTTTCTCTTCGGTCGACGGCAGCGTGGACGGCTCCATCCATCCCAGCGCCGTACGGCGCCGCTGAGTCTCATCCAGCAGTGACAGAGCCTGGCCTGGAGCAGGTCACGTGACATCAGGTCTCATCCAGCAGTAGCAGAGCCTGGCCTGGAGCAGGTCACGTGACATCAGGTCTCATCCAGCAGTAGCAGAGCCTGGCCTGGAGCAGGTCACGTGACATCAGGTCTCATCCAGCAGTAGCAGAGCCTGGCCTGGAGCAGGTCACGTGACATCAGGTCTCATCCAGCAGTAGCAGAGCCTGGCCTGGAGCAAGTCACGTGACATCAAGTCTCATCCAGCAGTGACAGAGCCTGGCCTGGAGCAGGTCACGTGACATCAGGTCTCATCCAGCAGTGGCAGAGCCTGGCCTGGAGCAGGTCACGTGACGTGTCATCCAGCAGTAGCAGAGCCTGGCCTGGAGCAGGTCACGTGACGTGTCATCCAGCAGTAGCAGAGCCTGGCCTGGAGCAGGTCACGTGACATCAAGTCTCATCCAGCAGTAGCAGAGCCTGGCCTGGAGCAGGTCACGTGGTGCTGAGGGTCACTACTAAATACTAGCAGCAGCAGCTGTATAACTAGTTAGTAGTGAACTTGTAGTTGGTAGGAGTTGGTAGTAGTACTACGAACTAGTCACCATGTCTACACCAGTTGGCTCGTCAATCACTACAGCCGTGGTGATGGTGCTGATGGTGGTGGTGGTGATGGTGATGATGGTGATGATGGAGGATGGGCTGAGTCTCCATCATCCGTGATGGCTAAGCGCAGTTATGGTGGGGTGGTGGTGAGTGGTAGTGATGGTGGTAGTGGTGGGTAGTGGTAGTGATGGTGGTAGTGGTGGTGGTGGTGAGTGGTGATGGTGGTGACGGGGTGGATGGGTGGGGGAGGGTGGTAGTGATGGTGGGAGTGGTGGTGGTGGTGGGTGATGGTGGTAGTGGTGATGGTGGGTAGGGTGGTGGTGGGGTGGGTGATGGGTGGGGTGGTGATGGGAGGGTGATGGTGGGGATGGGGGGGGTGATCACTACAACCAACAACAGAAGATGGAGCAGCTGGAGGGGGTCAGGTGGAGATCACTCACACTCACTCAATCAACTAGATCAACTCACTCACTCACTCACCACTCACCACTCACCCACTCACCCACTCACCCACCCACCTCACTCACCCACCCAACCAACCACCACTCACACTCCACTACCCACCCACTCACCCACTCACCCACTTACCCACTCCACTCACCCACTCACACTCACTCACCCACTCACCCACTCCACTCACCCACTCACACACTCACCCACTCACTCACTCGACTCACCTCACCCACTCACCCACCCACTCAACCCACCCACTCACTCACCCACTCACATCACCCACTCACTCACACACTCAGCTACTCACTCACCCACTCCACTCACCACTCACTCCACCACTCACTAGCCATCCCACTCACTCCACCCACCCACTCACCCACCCACTCACCCACCCACTCACTCCACTCACGCCACTCACTCCCACTCACTCACTCCACCCACCCACCCACCACTCACTCACTCAACCCACTCACTCAGCACTCACCCACTCACTCAACACTCACTCACCACTAACCTCACTCACACTCACTCACTCCACCCACTCACCCACTCACCCACCAACCTCGACTCACCTCAATCACTCAACTCACTCACCCACTCACCCACCCACTCACCCACCCACCCACTCACCCACTCACCTCACTCACGATCACTCACTCACTCCACTCACCCACTCACTCACCTCACTCACCCACTCACCACTCACCACCACCACACTCACCCACCCACCCACTCACCACTCACCACTCACTCACTCCACTCCAACTCACCACCCACTCACTCACCCACCACTCACCCACCACTCACTCACCCACTCACTCACCCACCACACACCCACTCACCCACCACCACTCACTCACCCCACTCACTCACCCACTCACTCCACCCACCCACCCACCACCAACCCACCCACTCACCCACTCACCTCACTCACTCACTCACACCACTCACCCACTCACTCACCCACCCCACTCACCCACCCACCCACTCACCCACTCACCCACTCACCCCTCACACCACCACCCACCCACACCACCCACTCACCACTCACCCACCCACTCCACTCACCCACACCCACCCACCCACTCACCACCCACTCACACCCACCCACCCACCCCCACTCACCCCCACCCCACCCACCACCCACCCACCCACCCCACCACACTCACCCACCACCTCACCCACCCACCACCACTCACCACACACCCACTCACCACTCACCACTCACTCACACTCACTCACACCACCACTCACCCACCACCCCCACCCACCACTCACCCACCCCACCACTCACCCACCCACACACCTCACCCACCCACTCACCCACTCCCACCCACTCACACACCCACCCACTCACCACCACTCACCACACACTCACCCACCCACCACCCACCCACCCACCACCAACCCACCCACCCACTCACCCACTCACCCACCCACCCACTCACCCACCCACCCACTCACCCACCACCCACTCACCACACCACTCACTCACCCACCCACCACACCACCCACCACCACACCACTCACCACACCACCACCACTCCACCCACTCACCCACTCACCCACCCACCCCCACCCACTCACCCACCACCACCCCACCCCACTCACCCACCCACTCACCCACCCACCCACCCACCCCACCACCCACCACCCACTCACCCACTCACCCACCCACCCACTCACCCACCACCCACCCACCCACTCACCCCCCCACTCACACCACCCACCCACTCACCCACCCACCCACTCACCCCCACTCACCCACCCACACCACCCACACCCACCCACCCACTCCCACCACCCACTCACTCACCCACCCACCCACCCACCCACTCACTCACTCACTCACCCACCCACCCACTCACTCACTCACCCACCACCCACCCACCCACCACCCACCCTCACCCACTCACTCACCCACCTCACCCACCCACCCACTCACCCACCCACCCACCCACTCACCCACCACTCACTCACCCACCCACTCACCCACTCACCACCCACCCACCACCCACTCACCACCCACCCACCACTCACCCACCCACTCACCACCCACCCACTCACCCACCCACTCACCCACACTCACCCACCCACCCACCCACTCACCCACTCACTCACTCACTCACCCACCCACCCACCCACCCACCCACTCACTCACCACCCACCCCACCCACTCACCACCCACTCACCACTCCACTCACCACCCACCACCCACTCCCCACCTACCCACCACTCACCTCACCCACTCACTCACCCCACTCACTCACCCACCCCACCCACTCACCCACCCACCCACTCACCCACTCACCCACTCACCCACTCCACCACTCACACCACTCACCACTCACTCACCCACCCACCCACCACCCACCCACCCACTCACCCACCCACCCACTCACTCACTCACTCACTCACCCACCCACCACCCACTCACCCACTCACTCACTCACCCACCACCCACCCACCACCCACCCACCCACCCACCCTCCACTCACTCCACCCACCCACTCCACTCACCACTCACTCACCCACCCACCCACCCACCCACCCACCCACCCACTCACCCACCACCCACTCACCCCACTCACCCACCCACCACCCACCACCCACCCACTCACCCACTCACCCACACCCACTCACCCACTCACCCTCACTCACTCACCCACCCACCACTCACTCACCCACCACCCACTCACCCACTCACTCACCCACCCACTCACCCACCCACCCACTCACTCACCCACCCACCCACTCACCCACTCACACCACTCACCCACCCACCCACTCACCCACCCACCCACTCACCACTCACCCACCCACCCACTCACTCACCCACCCACCCACTCCACTCACCCACCCACCCACTCACCACTCACCTCACCCACCCACTCACCCACCCACCCACCACTCACTCACCCACCCACCCACCCACTCACCACTCACCCACCCACCCACCCACCACCACTCACCCACCCACTCACCCACTCACCCACCTCACTCACCCACTCACTCACCCACCCTCACCACTCACCACTCACCACCCACCACTCCACTCACCCCACCCACCCACCACTCACCACTCACCCACTCACCCCCACTCACCCACTCACCCACCTCACCCACTCACCACTCACTCACCCACCCACCTCACCACCCCCACCCACCCACTCACCCACTCACCCACCCACCCCACTCACCACTCACTCACCCACCCACTCACCACTCACCCACCCCACCCCACTCACCTCACCCACCCACCCACTCACCACCCACTCACCCACTCACCCACTCACTCACTCACCCACCACTCACCACCACCCACTCACTCACCACCCACCCACACACCACTCACCACCACCCACCCACTCACCCACTCACCCACTCACCCACCCACCACCCACTCACTCACCCACTCACCCACCCACTCACCACTCCACTCACCCACCACCTCACCCACTCACCCACTCACCCACCTCACCCACTCCACCACTCACCCACCCACCCACCCACTCACCACCCACTCACCACCCACTCACTCACCCACCTACCCACTCACCCACTCACCACTCACTCACCCACCCACTCACCCACTCACCCACTCACCCACCCACCCACTCACTCACCCACCCACCCACTCACCACTCACTCACCCACCCACTCACCCACTCACCCACCTACCCACTCACCCACTCACTCACCCACCCACCCACTCACCACTCACTCACCCACCCACTCACCCACTCACCCACCTACCCACCCACCCACTCACTCACCCACCCACCCACTCACCACTCACTCACCCACCCACTCACCCACTCACCCACTCACCCACCCACCCACTCACCACTCACTCACCCACCCACCCACTCACCACTCACTCACCCACCCCACCCACTCACCACTCACTCACCCACCCACCCACTCACCACTCACTCACCCACCCACTCACCCACTCACCCACTCACCCACCCACCCACTCACTCACCCACCCACCCACTCACCACTCACTCACCCACCCACTCACCCACCACTCACTCACCCACCCACCCACTCACCACTCACTCACCCACCCACCCACTCACCCACCCACTCACCACTCACTCACCCACCCACCCACTCACCACTCACTCACCCACCCACTCACCCACTCACCCACTCACCCACCCACTCACCCACTCACCCACCCACCCACTCACCACTCACTCACCCACCCACCCACTCACCACTCACTCACCCACCCACCCACTCACCACTCACTCACCCACCCACCCACTCACCACTCACTCACCCACCCACTCACCCACTCACCCACTCACCCACCCACCCACTCACTCACCCACCCACCCACTCACCACTCACTCACCCACCCACTCACCCACCACCCACTCACCCACCCACCCACTCACTCACCCACCCACCCACTCACCACTCACTCACCCACCCACTCACCCACCACCCACTCACCCACCCACCCACTCACTCACCCACCCACCCACTCACCACTCACTCACCCACCCACTCACCCACTCACCCACTCACCCACCCACTCACCCACTCACCCACCCACCCACTCACCACTCACTCACCCACCCACCCACTCACCACTCACTCACCCACCCACCCACTCACCACTCACTCACCCACCCACCCACTCACCACTCACTCACCCACCCACTCACCCACTCACCCACTCACCCACCCACCCACTCACTCACCCACCCACCCACTCACCACTCACTCACCCACCCACTCACCCACCACCCACTCACCCACCCACCCACTCACTCACCCACCCACCCACTCACCACTCACTCACCCACCCCACTCACCCACCACCCACTCACCCACCCACCCACTCACTCACCCACCCACCCACTCACCACTCACTCACCCACCCACTCACCCCACCACCCACTCACCCACCCACCCACTCACTCACCCACCCACCCACTCACCACTCACTCACCCACCCACTCACCCACCACCCACTCACCCACTCACCCACTCACCCACTCACTCACCCACCCACTCACCCACCCACCCACTCACCACTCACTCTCTCTGTGTCCCCCAGCTCGTCTCTGCACTGTGCACAGCTCCTGTTGCTTGCACCAAGAAACCAGCACACAGCAGCAGCAGCAGTACCAGCAGCAGCAGTAGTACCATCAGTAGTGGTACCAGCAGGAGCAGCAGTAGTACCATCAGTAGTGGTACCAGCAGCAGCAGCAGTAGTACCATCAGTAGTGGTACCAGCAGCAGCAGCAGCAGTAGTACCATCAGCAGGAGCAGCAGCCGCAGCAGCAGCAGCAGCAGCAGCAGCAGGAGTACCATCAGCAGCAGCAGCAGCAGCAGCAGTAGTACCATCAGCAGGAGCAGCAGCAGCAGCAGCAGTAGTACCATCAGTAGTGGTACCAGCAGCAGCAGCAGCAGTAGTACCATCAGCAGGAGCAGCAGCAGCCGCAGCAGCAGCAGTACCATCAGCAGGAGCAGCAGCAGCAGTAGTACCATCAGCAGGAGCAGCAGCAGCGCCTGCGTGCGTGCAGTTGCAGCAGTCCTGCGTCCATCACTTAGCCGGTGAGACCCTGACGGAGACACACACAGAGCCTGTGTGTGTCTCTGTGTGTCTCTGTGTCTCTGTGTGTGTCTCTGTGTCTGTGTGTGTCTCTGTGTGTGTCTCTGTGTGTGTCTCTGTGTGTCTCTGTGTCTCTGTCTGTCTCTGTGTGTGTTCTGGACGGGTGCGAGGGGCTGGTAACCCCTCCACCTTCAATAAATTACCACGAAACCACGACTGAAATATCTAATTAATAAGCTTGTGCCGGAGGCCCCGGGGGGACAGGCGTCTATGACGTCTCCTGGCCAAACCCCATTTGGCGGAGCCAGGAGATTGAATCTTCACCCTCGGGGCTCCTCCAGAAACAACGAAAAGCCACTGCGTGTGGCCACGTGGAATGTTCGAACGCTCACTGCGGAGGAGAGGCTGCCACTCCTCTGTCGGGAGCTGGACCGGTACCGCCTGGATCTCTGCGACATTCAGGAGGTCCGGTGGACCGGCTCTGGCTCCTGCCACCGTGAGGGGTGGACAGTCCTCTACTCGGGGCAGGAGACTGCCAAACAACAGGGAGTGGCTCTTCTTCTGAACAAAAGAATGAAGGGGGCGTGGGAGCGTGGCGGTGAGGTGTGGGAAGCTGTAAGCCCCAGGCTACTTTGGGCTCGCCTTCCCATCAACCGGAGGCGAGGAGTGGTGGTCGTGGTTATTTATGCCCCCACCGAAGACGAACATCCGTGGAGGGATGCAGGCAAAGCCGATGAGTCCGATGCCTTCTATGACCTCCTGTCACAGGTGCTGGCTAAAGTGGCCACTCGGGACAGAGTCATCTTGTTGGGCGACTTCAATGCCCGAGTTGGTCATGATGCTGGCACCTGGTCTGGAGTGATTTGAAGGCATGGGCCAGATCAGCTCAATAACAACGGTAGGAGGCTGCTAGATTTGTGTGCAGCCCATGGACTTGTAATTATCAACACGCTCTTCCGGCATCGGCACATCCACACAACATCATGGATGCATGCCGGGTCCAAGCAAGAACATCTGCTGGACTATATAGTTACGGATCAGTGGATGCGGGCCCATGTCCTTGACACCAGGACCTACCGTGGAGCTGATCTGCCCACTGACCATCGACTTGTCATCTGTAAGATGCGCCTGCCATTCTTCCACTCCGGTGGTGGGTGTACACCCAGGACCCCATTCAAGCATCGTCCCACACTCCTCCTGATGTCGAGGGTAAATGGGCGAGATGGTTTAGGACTGTGACTCATGCAGCTGCAATGGCTGCTTTGGGTACGTGGTCCAGACCTCCCCAGAGACCCTGGCTGACAGAGGAGGTGTTCAGGGTGGTTGAGAAAAAGCGACAGGCCCACTCTCATCGGCTACAGCATCCCACGTCAGAGAATGAGGAGGCTTACCGCAGCCTTCGCTCGGAGGTTCGGAGAGCCGTGAGGCGCTGCAAGGATGGGTGGTGGTCATGGGTTGCTGAGGAGATAGAGCGTGCCACTAAGAGGTGGGGCCTTACCATCAGCCCCACAAAAACTGAGCACCTGCCTGGGTATTTTGTACTATCGGGCAATCCACCCCCACAACTCCCAATCGGTGATGGGGGAAGTTGTGGAGAGAGTGGAGAGTTTCCCATACCTGGGCAGTGTGCTCATGACCGGCTCCGGTTTGACAGCAGAGGTCTCACTCCGAATCAATCGAGCAGCAATATCTTTTCATCGGTTGCGTAACGCTGTGTGGAAGCTACCTGGTCTGTCGCTCCGCACGAAGCTTCAGGTCTTCTCGGCCACAGTCATTCCCTCCCTTCTACGCTTGCGAAACGTGGACCCCCTAATGGAGCATCTTCGCCGATTGGAAACATTTAGGCTGGCCTGCCTACGATCCATCCTGGGTTTAACCTGGCTGGATTGTGATCTCACAAATCCTTGAAAGATTTGGAGAAAGTCCTATCGGTGAGCTCCTCCGGCAGGAAAGGCTGCGTTGGCTGGGTCATGTAGCCCGCATGCCCAGCCACCGCATGCCTAAACAGCTTTTGTTCGGCCGGATCGAGGGGGCTAAACGGGCGCGGCACGGGCTAGAGAAGAGATGGAGTGACGTGGTACAGGAGGACGTGGAGCTGAGTGGTCTTGCCGATGACTGGTACCAGCGGTGTCAAGATCGGCCTCAGTGGAGGAGGTTCGTGAAGGACGCTACTGGGCAGTTGGAGGCAGTCGCCCTCCAACAACAACGGAGGGCGGAGGAGCGACGCTCACAACAACGAGCGGAGTGCCGGGTGGCTAAAGCACAGCAAGTTGGTACAGTAGGGGGCACAGGTGGTGCATCAGCCAGTCATCTCGGTCATCTCGGTCAGTCGACCCGTGGCACCTGCTGGGTCTGCCCCGTGACCTCCTGCCAGCGGGCGTTCGACACTTCACGTGGCGGCCTCAGGGTGCACTTGGCCTGGCACAAGCGTCGTGGTGACGTCACCGCCACTTAGTGGCGAATGGCGGTTGTTGTTGTTGTGTGACTGTATGTGTCTCTGTGTGTGTGTGTGTGACTATGTGTGTATCTGTGTATCTGTGTGTGACTGTGTGTGTGTGTATCTGTGTGTGTGACTGTGTGTGTGTGTGTCTGTGTGTGTGTGTGTATCTGTGTGTGTGTATCTGTGTGTGTGAGTGTGTATCTGTGTGTGTGTCTGTGTGACTGTGTGTGTGTGACTGTGTGTGTGTGACTGTGTGTGTGTGACTGTGTGTGTGTGTGTCTGTGTGTGTGTGTCTGTGTGTATCTGTGTGTGTCTGTGACTGTGTGTGTGTGACTGTGTGTGTGTGTGTCTGTGTGTATCTGTGTGTGTGTATCTGTGTGTGTGTGTCTGTGTGTGTATATGTGTCTGTGTGTGTATCTGTGTGTGTGTGTCTGTGTGTGTATCTGTGTGTGTGTGTCTGTGTGTCTGTATGTGTCTGTGTGTATCTGTGTGTGTGTGTCTGTGTGTCTGTATGTGTCTGTGTGTGTCTGTGTGTGGGTGACTGTGTGTCTGTGTGTGTGTGTCTGTGTGTGTGTGTCTCTGTGTGTCTGTGTGTGAGTCTGTGTGTCACTGTGTGTGACTGTGTGTGTGACTATGTGTGTCTGTGACTGTGTGTGTGTGTGTGTCTGTGTGTCAGTGTGTGTGTGTATCTGTGTGTGTGTGTCTGTGTGTGTGTGTCTGTATGTGTCTCTTGTGTGTGACTGTGTGTGTGTGTGTATCTGTGTGTCTGTATCTGTGTGTGTGTATCTGTGTGTGTGACTGTGTGTGTGACTGTGTGTGTGACTGTGTGTGTGACTGTGTGTGAGTGCAGGACTGTGCCAGGCTCCGTGTGAGCCGGCCCCGGCTCCGTTCCCACTGCCGCTGCTCTCGCTGAGCCAGCTCAGACTCTCAGCCTCACGGAGACTCCACACCATGAGGGTACTACAACAGCAACCACCACCACCACAACCAACAACAACAACCACAAGCACAACCACCACAACCACCATCACCGCCACGACAGCTACCACGACCACCACCACAATACAACCAAAACAACAACAATAACAACCACCACAACCACCACTAACACCATTACCACTACCAACACTACATGTGACTGAGTGAGTGATTGGCTGAGTGAGTGAGTGGCTGAGTGAGTGAGTGGCTGAGTGAGTGAGTGGTGAGTGAGTGAGTGGCTGAGTGAGTGAGTGGCTGAGTGAGTGAGTGGCTGAGTGAGTGAGTGGCTGAGTGAGTGAGTGGAGGGTGAGTGAGTAAGTGAGTGGAGGGTGAGTGAGTAAGTGAGTGGCTGAGTGAGTAAGTGAGTGGCTGAGTGAGTGAGTGGCTGAGTGAGTGAGTGGCTGAGTGAGTGAGTGACTGAGTGAGTGACTGAGTGAGTGACTGACTCACTGACTGACTGAGTGACTGACTCACTGACTGACTGACTCACTGAGTGACTGACTGACTCACTAACTGACTGAGTGACTGACTGACTGAGTGACTGACTGAGTGACTGACTGACTGAGTGACTGACTGACTGACTAACTGACTCACTGACTGACTCACTGGCTGTGTCTGCAGGCGACGTGTTCCCTCTGCGTGTCACTCAGCACGGGCCGTGTGCTCTTCGCTTTGGGCGAGAAGTCGCCCAGAGCCCCACGGTGGAGCTGCCCCACGGTGGAGCCGCCCCACGGTGGAGCAGCCCCAGGGCGGAGCAGCTTCCTGGACTGGCTCCACCCTGGGGACGTGGGAGCTTTCGTCAGAGCGTCAGCGCACGCTCAGAGCATCTCACTCGCTGGTGGTGGTGGTGGAACGCTCACCCACTCACTCACCCACTCACTCACCCACTCACTCACTCACTCACCTACTCACCCACTCACTCAGCCACTCACTCACCCACTCACTCACCCACTCACTCACCCACTCACTCACCCACTCACTCACTCACCCACTCACTCACCCACCCACTCACCTACTCACTCACCCACTCACTCACTCACTCACTCACCTACTCACTCACTCACCTACTCACTCACCCACTCACACACTCAGCCACTCACTCACCCACTCACTCACCTACTCACTCACTCACCCACCCACTCACTCACCCACTCACTCACCCACTCACTCACCTACTCACTCACTCAGTCACTCACTCACCCACTCAGCCACTCACTCACACACTCACTCACTCACTCACCACCTCTCCCCTCTCCTCCCCAGATACAGGAGGCGTTGATGGTGTTGATGGTGTTGATGGTGGCCATGAGTCGTCATTCTACTGTCGATTCAAATCGTACGACACACACAGACACACAGACACACACAGACAGACACACAGACACACACACAGACACACACACAGACACACACACAGACACACACACAGACACACACAGACACACACAGACACACACACACCTATCTGTGTCTCTGTCTGTCTCTCTGTGTCTCTGTCTGTGTCTCTGTGTCTCTAACTCTGCGTCCATTTCACAGCCACAATGGTCCCAGTGTGGAGCTCTATGAGGAATCCAGCGCGGAGCTCCGTGCTGGGCCTTCCCCGCCCTACAAGATGAGCGCATTCCTGGCGCTCGTTCTGGACCCGGAAGAGGCCCACAACGGAGCTCCGCATGGGGACCCGGGAGAGGCCCACAACGGAGCTCCGCGTGGGGACCAGGGAGAGGCCCGCAACGGAGCTCCGCATGGGGACCCGGGAGAGGCCCACAAAGGAGCTCCGCGTGGGGACCAGGGAGAGGCCCGCAACGGAGCTCCGCGAGGAGACCAGGGAGAGTCCCACAACGGAGCTCCGCGCGGGGACCAGGGAGAGGCCCACAACGGAGCTCCGCGCGGGGACCAGGGAGAGGCCCACAACGGAGCTCCGCGCGGGGACCAGGTAGAGGCCCACAACGGAGCTCCGCGCGGGGACCAGGGAGAGTCCCACAACGGAGCTCCGCGTGGGGACCAGAGAGAGGCCCACAACGGAGCTCCACGAGGAGACCAAGGAGAGTCCCACAACGGAGCTCCGCGCGGGGGACCAGGGAGAGGCCCACAACGGAGCTCCGCGCGGGGACCAGGGAGAGGCCCACAACGGAGCTCCGCGCGGGGACCAGGGAGAGGCCCACAACGGAGCTCCGCGCGGGGACCAGGGAGAGGCCCACAACGGAGCTCCGCGCGGGGACCAGGGAGAGGCCAACAACGGAGCTCCGCGCGGGGACCAGGGAGAGGCCCACAACGGAGCTCCGCGCGGGGACCAGGGAGAGGCCCACAACGGAGCTCCGCGCGGGGACCAGGGAGAGTCCCACAACGGAGCTCCGCGTGGGGACCAGAGAGAGGCCCACAACGGAGCTCCACGAGGAGACCAGGGAGAGTCCCACAACGGAGTTCCGTGTGGGGACCAGGGAGAGGCCCACAAAGGAGCTCCGCGCGGGGACCAGGGAGAGGCCCACAACGGAGCTCCGCGCAGGGACCAGGGAGAGGCCCACAACGGAGCTCAGAGCTCCACTGAGAGGTGCCTCCTGCTGTTTGGCAGGAGAGTGACGTCAGCGTACACAGGTGAGGTGCTGACAGCACTTGCCCCTACAGCCTGCCAGAGGCTACCTGGGGGAGCTTTGTCTGTGTAGGTGCCACTGACAGCTGACAGCACTTGCCCCTACAGCCTGCTGGAGGCTACCTGGGGGAGCTTTGTCTGTGTGTAGGTGCTACTGACAGCACTTGCCCCTACAGCCTGCTAGAGGCTACCTGGGGATCTGTGTCTGTGTGTCCGCAGCTCCTCACCGATTGGCCCCCGAGCTGCTCACTTTCACCACAAGCCACGCCCCCAACTGCGTCATCACCCACGTGGACGAGAGGTGAGGGGTGGTGAGGGGTGGTGAGGGGTGGGGTGTCTCTGTGTGTGTCTCTGTGTGCGTCTCTGTGAGTGTGTGAGTGAGTGTGTGTGTGTCTCTGTGAGTGTCTCTCTGTGTGTGTCTCTGTGTCTCTCTGTGTCTCTCTGTGTGTCTCTGTGTGTGAGTGTGTGTGTCTTTGTGTGTGTTTCTGTGTGTCTCTGTGTGTGTTTCTGTGTGTCTGTGTCTCTCTCTCTGTGTGTGTCCAGGGCTGTCCCCCTGTTGGGGTTCCTACCGCAGGAGCTGGTGGGATCGTCCTTGTTGTCGTTCATCCACCGCTCGGATCACGCACTCATCCTGAACCTTCACCGGCGCAGTGAGTCACTCACTCAGTCACTCAGTCACTCACTCACTCAGCCACTCACTCAGTCACTCACTCACTCAGCTACTCACTCAGCCACTCACTCAGCCCACTCACTCAGCCACTCACTCAGCCACTCACTCACTCACTCAGCCACTCACTCACTCAGTCACTCACTCACCTACCCACCCCCCACTCACTCACCCACCCACTCACCCACTCACCCACCCACCCACTCACCCACCCACCCACTCACCCACTCACCCACCCACTCACCCACCCACTCACCCACCCACTCACCCACCCACTCACCCACCCACCCACTCACTCACCCACCCACTCACCAACCCACCCACCCACCCACTCACTCACCCACTCACCCACCCACCCACCCACCCACTCACTCACCCACCCACTCACTCACCCCACCCACCCACCCACTCACTCACTCACCCACCCACTCACCCACCACCCACCCACTCACCCACCCACCCACTCACTCACTCACTCACCCACTCACTCACCCACCCACCCACCCACCCACCCACCCACCCACTCACCCACCCACCCACTCACCCACCCACTCACCCACCCACCCACCCACTCACTCACTCACTCACCCACTCACTCACCCACCCACTCACCCAGTCACTCACCCACCCACCCACTCACCCACCCACTCAGCCACTCACCCACCCACCCACTCAGCCACTCACTCACCCACCCACCCACTCAGCCACCCACCCACTCAGCCACCCACCCACTCACTCACCCACCCACTCACCCAGTCACCCACCCACTCACCCACCCACCCACCCACTCACTCACTCACCACCCACCCACTCACCCACCCACCCACCCACCCACCCACCCCCACTCACTCACCCCACCCACCCCACTCACTCACCCACCCACCCACTCCACACCACCCACCCACCCACCCACTCACTCACTCACCCACCCACCACACCCACACACCCACCCAACCACTCACTCACCCACCCACCCACCCACTCACTCACCCACTCACCCACCCACCCACCCACTCACCCACCCACCCACCCACCCACTCACCCACCCACTCACCACCCACCCACCCACCCACCCACCCACCCCACCCACCCACCCCACCCACTCACTCACTCACCACCCACTCACCCACCCACCCACCCACTCACTCACTCACCCACCCACTCACCCACCCACCCACTCACTCACTCACCCACCCACTCACCCCACCCACCCACCCCACTCACCCACCCACTCACCCACCCACTCACCCACCCACCCACCCACTCACTCACTCACCCACTCACCCACCCACCCACCCACTCACCCACTCACTCACTCACCCACTCACCCACCCACCCACTCACTCACTCACCCACTTACCCACTCACCCACCCACCCACTCACCCACCCACCCACTCACTCACTCACGCACCCACTCACCCACCCACCCACCCACCCACTCACCCACCCACCCACCCACTCACTCACTCACCCACCCACCCAACCACCCACCCACCCACCCAACCAACCACCCACCCACCCACTCACTCACTCACCCACCCACTCACCCACCCACCCACCCACCCACTCACCCACCCACCCACCCACCCACTCACTCACTCACTCACCCACCCACCCACCCACCCACCCACTCACTCACTCACTCACCCACCCACTCACCCACCCACCCACCCACTCACTCACTCACTCACCCACTCACCCACCCACCCACCCACCCACTCACTCACTCACCCACCCACTCACCCACCCACCCACTCACTCACTCACCCACCCACTCACCCACCCACCCACTCACCCACCCACTCACTCACCCACCCACTCACCCACCCACCCACCCACCCACTCACTCACTCACCCACTCACCCACCCACTCACCCACTCACTCACTCCACCCACTCACCCACCCACCCACCCACTCACTCACTCACTCACCCACTTACCCACTCACCCACCCACCCACTCACCCACCCACCCACCCACTCACTCACTCACGCACCCACTCACCCACCCACCCACCCACCCACTCACCCACCCACCCACCCACTCACTCACTCACCCACCCACCCAACCACCCACCCACCCACCCAACCAACCACCCACCCACCCACCACTCACTCACTCACTCACCCACCCACTCACCCACCCACCCACCCACTCACCCACCCACCCACCCACCCACTCACTCACTCACTCACTCACTCACCCACCCACCCACCCACCCACCCACTCACTCACTCACTCACCCACCCACTCACCCACCCACCCACCCACCCACTCACTCACCCACCCACCCACCCACCCACCCACCCACTCACTCACTCACCCACCCACTCACCCACCCACCCACTCACCCACCCACTCACCCACCCACCCACCCACTCACTCACTCACCCACCCACCCACCCACTCACTCACTCACTCACTCACTCACCCACCCACCCACCCACTCACCCACCCACCCACTCACTCACCCACCCACCCACCCACTCACTCACTCACCCACTCACCCACCCACTCACCCACCCACCCACCCACCCACTCACTCACTCACTCACCCACCCACCCACCCACCCACCCACCCACCCACCCACCCACCCACTCACCCACCCACCCACCCACCCACTCACTCACTCACCCACCCACTCACTCACTCACTCACCCACCCACTCACCCACCCACCCACCCACCCACTCACCCACCCACTCACTCACTCACCCACCCACTCACCCACCCACCCACCCACCCACCCACCCACTCACTCACTCACCCACTCACTCACTCACCCACCCACTCACCCACCCACCCACCCACTCACCCACCCACCCACCCACCCACCCACCCACTCACTCACTCACCCACCCACCCACCCACTCACCCACCCACTCACTCACTCACCCACCCACTCACCCACCCACTCACCCACCCACTCACTCACTCACCCACCCACTCACCCACCCACCCACCCACTCACTCACTCACCCACCCACCCACCCACTCACCCACCCACCCACCCACCCACTCACCCACCCACCCACCCACTCACTCACTCACTCACCCACCCACCCACCCACCCACTCACCCACCCACCCACCCACTCACTCACTCACTCACCCACCCACCCACTCACCCACCCACCCACTCACCCACCCACCCACTCACCCACCCACCCACTCACCCACCCACCCACCCACTCACCCACCCACCCACTCACCCACCCACCCACCCACCCACTCACCCACCCACCCACTCACTCACTCACTCACCCAACCACCCACTCACCCACCCACTCACCCACTCACCCACTCACCCACCCACCCACTCACTCACCCACTCACTCACCCACCTTCTCCATGGTCTCCCTCCCCTCTCCCCTGCTAGTTGTGAGCGGTGGTGGCGTTGGTGGTGGCGGTGGTGGTGGTGGTGGAGGTGGTGGCGCCCTGCACCACACCACGCTGCGTGTGCGGACGCGGGCGGGCGGCCTCGCCACCCTCGACTCTGCGTGGAGTGCCAGCGTCAATCCCTGGAGCCGCAAGGTGGAGCGCCTCACCGGCAGACACCACGTGCTCACCACCAGGTGAGGAGCTCACTCACTCACTCAGCCACTCGCTCAGTCAGTCAGTCAGTCAGACACTCACTCAGTCAGTCAGTCAGTCAGTCAGACACTCAGTCAGTCAGTCAGACACTCAGTCAGTCAGTCACTCACTCAGTCAGTCAGTCAGCCACTCACTCAGTCAGTCAGTCAGTCAGACACTCAGTCAGTCACTCACTCAGTCACTCAGTCAGTCACTCAGTTAGTCACTCAGTCAGTCAGTTAGTCACTCAGTCAGCCAGTTAGTCACTCAGTCAGACACTCACGCAAGGTGGAGCGCCTCACCGGCAGACACCACGTGCTCACCACCAGGTGAGGAGCTCACTCACTCAGTCAGTTACTCAGTCAGCCACTCAGTCAGTCAGTCAGTCACTCAGCCACTCAGTCAGTCACTCAATCAGCCACTCACTCACTCCGCCACTCACTCAGCCACTCACTCACTCAGCCACTCACTCAGTCAGTCACTCACCGACTCACTCAGCCACTCATTCACTCACTCACTCAGCCACTCACTCAGCCACTCACTCACCCAGCCACTCACTCAGCCACTCACTCACCCACCCACCCATCCACCCACTCACTCACCCCCTCACCCACTGTGTGACTGCTCAGGGGTCTGTCCACACTGGACGTGTTTGCTCCCGGCCTGGGTTCAACTCCCGGTCACCTCGGCGGTGGTGGTGATGGGGGTGGTGATGGGGGTGGTGATGGGGGTGGTGATGGGGGTGGTGATGGGGGTGGTGATGGGGGTGGTGATGGGGGTGGTGATGGGGGTGGTGATGGGGGAGACATCCGGGCACTGCAAGAGGAGATTGAGCATCTACTGCTGCAGGTGATTGTGGTGGTGATGTTGGTGGTGATGGTGGTGATGGTGGTGATGTTGGTGGTGATGGTGGTGATGGTGGTGATGTTGGTGGTGATGGTGGTGATGTTGGTGGTGATGGTGGTGTTTGGGAGTGATCGCTCTGTGAGTGACCAAGTGGGTGACCGAGTGGGTGACCGAGTGGGTGACCGAGTGAATGACCGAGTGAGTGACCGAGTGAGTGACCGAGTGACTGACCGAGTGACTGACCGAGTGACTGACCGAGTGAGTGACCGAGTGAGTGACCGAGTGACTGACCGAGTGACTGACCGAGTGAGTGACCGAGTGACTGACCGAGTGACTGACCGAGTGAGTGACCGAGTGACTGACCGAGTGACTGACCGAGTGAGTGACCGAGTGACTGACCGAGTGAGTGACCGAGTGACTGACCGAGTGACTGACCGAGTGAGTGACCGAGTGAGTGACCGAGTGAGTGACCGAGTGAGTGACCGAGTGAGTGACCGAGTGAGTGACCGAGTGAGTGACTCAGTGAGTGAAACTCTCCGCTCTCAGCCCGTGCACAGGAGCATCACTCCCCACCACAACAACAACCACAACAACAATCACGGCAACAACCACAACAACCGTCGCCACCACCGCCGCCACCACCATCAGCAGCGTCGCAACTCAACGGAGAGTGGATCTCAGCGTCAGCCGGTGAGTGGGAATGTTTACTACTTCATTCACTCTTTCATTCACTCAGTCACTCACTCCTTCACTCACCCACTCACTCAGCCACCCACCCACCCACTCACCCACCCACCCACTCACCCACCACACACCCACCCACCCACTCACCCACCCACCCACCCACCACCCACCCACCCACTCACCCACCCACTCACCCACCACACACCCACCCACCCCACCACCCACCCACCCACCCACCACACACCCACCCACTCACTCACCCACCACACACCCCACCCACTCACCCACTCACTCACCCACCCACCCACTCACCACACACACACCCATCCACCACACACCACACACCCACCCACTCACTCACCCACCACACACCCCACACCCACCACACACCCCACACCCACACTCACCCCCACTCACCCACCCACCCACTCACCCACCCACTCACCCACCCACTCTCACCCACTCACCACACACCCACCCACTCACCACACACCCACCCACTCACCACACACCCACCCACTCACCACACACCCACCCACTCACCACACACCCACCCACTCACCACACACCCACCCACTCACCACACACCCACCCACTCACCACACACCCACCCACTCACACACCCACCACACACCACACACACCCACCCACCACACACACACCCACCACACACCCCATACCCACTCACCCACCCACCACCCACTCACTCACCCACCACTCACCCACCACACACCCACCCACCACTCACCCACCCACCACCCACTCACTCACCCACCACACACCCACCCACCACACACTCACCCACCACACACAGACACACCCACTCCACACCCACCACACATCCACCCACTCCACACCCACCCACCCTCTCCCCTGTCTCCCACTCACCCACCACCCACCCACTCACCACCCACCCACCACCCACCCACTCACCACCCACCACCCACCCACTCACCCCCCACCCACCCACTCACCCCCCACCCACCCACCCACTCACCCTCCCCTGTGTCTCTCTCACAGCGCTCCCTGCAGCTTCTCTGTAGCGAGCTGAGTGGCCAGAAGGCCTCCTCCTCCTCCTCGCGAAAACGCAGACACGGTACGTGAGGGTGGGTGGGTGGGTGAGTTTGAGTGAGTGGGTGAGTGAGTGGGTGGGTGGGTGACTGGATGAGTGTGTGAGTGGATGGGTGAGTAGGTGAGTGAGTGGGTGAGTGAGTAGGTGAGTGAGTGGGCGAGTGGATGAGTGAGTGGGTAGGTGAGTCAGTGGGCGAGTGCAGGTGAGGTGAGCAGGTGAGTGAGCGACTTCTCCTGTGTTCTCTGTCCACCCCCCTCTCGTAGATCGTAGCGAGAGCCCAGAGCCGATTCCAACTGCACCCTCCTACCAGCAGGTCAACTCCATCCACAGCATCATCAGGTGTGGCGAGTGTGCACGGTGGCCGTGTCAGAGACACTGAGAGTCTGGGTTCAAGCCCTGGGTCTGGGTGTCTCTCTCTCAGTGGGGTTCACTCAGCCAGAGACACTGAGGGTCTGGGTTCAAGCCCTGGGTCTGGGTGTCTCTCTCTCAGTGGGGTTCACTAAGCCAGAGACACTGAGGGTCTGGGTTCAAGCCCTGGGTCTGGGTGTCTCTCTCTCAGTGGGGTTCACTAAGCCAGAGACACTGAGGGTCTGGGTTCAAGCCCTGGGTCTGGGTGTCTCTCTCTGTCAGTGGGGTTCACTAAGCCAGAGACACTGAGGGTCTGGGTTCAAGCCCTGGGTCTGGGTGTCTCTCTCTCAGTGGGGTTCACTAAGCCAGAGACACTGAGGGTCTGGGTTCAAGCCCTGGGTCTGGGTGTCTCTCTCTGTCAGTGGGGTTCACTAAGCCAGAGACACTGAGAGTCTGGGTTCAAGCCCTGGGTCTGGGTGTCTCTCTCTCAGTGGGGTTCACTAAGCCAGAGACACTGAGGGTCTGGGTTCAATCCCTGGGTCTGGGTGTCTCAATGTGTCTGTAATCGTGAATCCAACCCAGGTACCTGGAGAGCTACATGGGACGTGGAGGTGGTGGACAAGAAGATGGTGGTGGTGGAGGTGGTGGAGGAGATGGTGGTGGAGGTGGAGCAGGTGGTGGAGGTGGTGGTGGAGGCTTAACGGAGGCTACCCTCTCCGACCACGAACAGCGAGAGGAGTCGTTGTACATGGAGACCGCCTTGCAGGGAGCAGGTGGACTTGACAGCTCACTCACCCACTCAATCACTCACACTCACCCACCTACCCACTCACTCACTCACTCACACACCTACCCACTCACTCACTCACCCACCTACCCACTCACTCACACTCACTCACCCACCCACCTACCCACTCACTCACTCACACTCACTTACTCACCCACCTACCCACTCACTCACACTCACCCACCTACCCACTCACTCACACACCCACCTACCCACTCACTCACACTCACTCACCCACCTACCCACTCACTCACTCACCTACCCACTCACACTCACTCACCCACCCACCTACCCACTCACTCACACTCACTCATCACCCACCTACCCACTCACTCACACTCACTCACTCACCCACCTACCCACTCACTCACACTCACTCACCCACCCACCTACCCACTCACTCACACTCACTCACTCCACCTACCCACTCACTCACACTCACTCACCCACCTACCCACTCACTCACACTCACTCACTCACCCACCTACCCACTCACTCACACTCACTCACCCCACCTACCCACTCACTCACACTCACTCACTCACCCACCTACCCACTCCACTCACACTCACTCACCCACCCACCTACCCACTCACTCACACTCACTCACTCACACCCACCTACCCACTCACTCACTCACTCACACTCACTCACCCACCTACCCACTCACTCACACTCACTCACCCACCTACCCACTCACTCACTCACCTACCCACTCACACTCACTCACCCACCTACCCACTCACACTCACCCACCTACCCACTCACTCACACTCACTCACTCACACCACCTACCCACTCACTCACACTCACTCACTCACCCCACCTACCCACTCACTCACACTCACTCACTCACTCACCCACCTACCCACTCACTCACACACTCACCCACCTACCCACTCACTCACTCACACTCACCCACCTACCCACTCACTCACTCACACTCACACCACCTACCCACTCACTCACTCACACTCACCCACCTACCCACTCACTCACACTCACCCACCTACCCCACTCACTCACTCACACTCACCCACCTACCCACTCACTCACTCACACTCACCCACCTACCCACTCACTCACTCAACACTCACCCACCTACCCACTCACTCACTCACACTCACCCACCTACCCCACTCACACTCACCCACCCACCCACTCACACTCACCACCCACCCACCCACTCACACTCACCACCACCCACTCACACTAACACTCCACCTCACCACTCACACTCACCCACCCACCCCACTCACACTCACTCACCCACCCACCCACTCACACTCACCCACCCACCCACTCACAACTCACCCACTCACACCCACCCACCACACCCACCCACACCCCACCCACCCACCCACCCACTCACACTCACCCACCCACCCACTCACTCACCCACCCACTCACTCACTCACTCACCCACCTACCCACTCACTCACTCACACTCACCACCTACCCACTCACACTCACACCAACCACCTCACACTCACCCACCTACCCACTCACTCACACTCACCCACCTACCCACTTCACTCACTCTCACCCACCCTACCCACTCACTCACTCACACTCACCCACCTACCCACTCACTCACTCACCTACCCACTCACACACCTACTCACCCACCTACCCACTCACACTCACCCACCACCCCACTACTCACACTCAACGCACACCACCCACACTCACCCACCTACCCACTCACTCACACTCACCCACCCACCACTCACAACTCACACTAACCCACCCACCCACTCACTCACTCACTCACCAACACTACCCACGCTCACTCACACACTCACCCACCTACCCACTCACACTCACCCACCCACCCACCCACCCACCCACTCACTCACTCACATCACTCACTCACTCACCACTCACCCACCCACCACTCACTACTACACACCCACACTACCCACTCACTCACCTCACACTCACCCACCTACCCACTCACTCACTCAACACTCACCCACCTACCCACTCACTCACTCACACTCACCCACCTACCCACCCACCCACCCACTCACACTCACCCACCCACCCACATCACACTCACACCACCCACCCACTCACACTCACCCCACCCACTCACACTCACCCCACCCACCCACTCACACCCACACCACCCACTCACCCACCACCCACCCACTCACCCACCCACCCACCACCCACTCACACTCACCCACACCACCCACCCACTCACACTCACCCACCCACCCACTCACACTCACCCACCCCACCCACCCACTCACACTCACCCACCCACCCACCCACCCACTCACTCACTCACCCACCCACCTACCCACTCACTCACTCACTCACCCACCTACCCACTCACTCACACTCACTCACCCACCTACCCACTCACTCACCACACTCACCCACCTACCCACCTACCCATCCACTCACAACTCACCCACCTACCCACCCACCTACCCACCCACTCACACACCTACCTACCCACCCACCTACCCACTCACACTCACACCACCTACCCACCTACCCACCCACTCACAACTCACACCACCTACCCACACACTCTCAACCACACACTCACCCACCTACTCACCCAGCTACCCACACACTCACCCACACACCCACCCACCCACCCACTCACACACCCACCCACCCACTCACACACCCACCCACCCACTCACACACCCACCCACCCACTCACACACCCACCCACCCACTCACACACCCACCCACCCACTCACCTACCCACCCACCTACCCACTCACCCACCTACCCACCCACCTACCCACTCACCCACCTACCCACCTACCCACTCACCCCACCTACCCACTCACACACACACACTCACCCACCTACCCACCTACCCACTCACACACACACACACACTCACCCACCTACCCACTCACACACCACACACACTCACCCACCTACCACCACACACACACACAACTCACCCCACCTACCCACTCTCACTCACTCACACACCACTTACCCACCTACCCACTCACTCACTCACACACACTCACCCACCTACCCACCCACCCACTCACACACCCACCCACCCACTCACACACCCACCTACCCACCCACCCACCCACCCACCCACTCACACCACCCACCCACCCACCACTCACACACCCACCTACCCACCCACTCACCCACCTACCCACCCACCTACCCACCACCCACCTACCCCAACCCACCTACCCACTCACCCACCTACCCACTCACACACACACACTCACACCCACCTACCCACCTACCCACTCACACACACACACACACTCACCCACCTACCCACTCACTCACTCACTCACCCAACCTACCCACTCACACACACACACACACACTCACCCACCTACCCACTCACTCACACTCACTCACTCACTCACCCACCTACCCACTCACTCACACACACACACACACTCACCCACCTACCCACTCACACACACACTCACCCACCTACCCACTCACTCACATCACACACACACACACTCACCCACCTACCCACTCACTCACACACACACACACTCACCCACCTACCCACTCACACACACACACACACTCACCCACCTACCCACTCACACACACACACACACTCACCCACCTACCCACTCACTCACACACACACACACACTCACCCACCTACCCACTCACACTCACTCACTCACTCACCCACCTACCCACTCACTCACTCACACACACACACACTCACCCACCTACCCACTCACTCACACACACACACACTCACCCACCTACCCACTCACTCACACACACACACACTCACCCACCTACCCACTCACACACACACACACACTCACCCACCTACCCACTCACTCACTCACACACACTCACCCACCTACCCACTCACTCACTCACACACACTCACCCACCTACCCACTCACTCACACACACACACACTCACCCACCTACCCACTCACTCACACACACTCACCCACCTACCCACTCACTCACACACACACACACACTCACCCACCTACCCACTCACTCACACACACACACACACTCACCCACCTACCCACTCACTCACACACACACACACACACTCACCCACCTACCCACTCACTCACACACACACACTCACCCACCTACCCACTCACTCACACACACACACTCACCCACCTACCCACTCACTCACACACACACACACACACTCACCCACCTACCCACTCACTCACACACACACACACACTCACCCACCTACCCACTCACTCACACACACACACACACACACACTCACCCACCCACTCACTCACACACACACACACACACCCACCTACCCACTCACACACACACACACACACACTCACCCACCTACCCACTCACTCACACACACACACTCACCCACCTACCCACTCACTCACACACACACACTCACCCACCTACCCACTCACACACACACACACTCACCCACCTACCCACTCACTCACACACACACACTCACCCACCTACCCACTCACTCACACACACACACTCACCCACCTACCCACTCACTCACACACACACACTCACCCACCTACCCACTCACTCACACACACACACTCACCCACCTACCCACTCACTCACACACACACACACTCACCCACCTACCCACTCACTCACACACACTCACCCACCCACCTACCCACTCACTCACACACACACACACTCACCCACCTACCCACTCACTCACACACACACACTCACCCACCTACCCACTCACTCACACACACACACTCACCCACCTACCCACTCACTCACACACACACACACTCACCCACCTACCCACTCACTCACACACACTCACCCACCCACCTACCCACTCACTCACACACACACTCACCCACTCACTCACCTACCCACTCACACACCTACCCACCCACCCACCTACCCACTCACTCACTCACTCACCTACTCACTCACACTCACCCACCCACTCACACTCACCCACCCACTCACACTCACCCACCCACTCACACTCACCCACCCACTCACACTCACCCACCCACTCACACACTCACCTACCCACTCACACACTCACCTACCCACTCACACACTCACCTACCCACTCACACCCACCTACCCACTCACACCCACCTACCCACTCACACCCACCCACCCACCTACCCACTCACTCACTCACACTCACCCACACTCATCCACCTACCCACTCACTCACTCACACTCACCCACCTACCCACTCACTCACCTACTCACTCACCCACCCACCCACCCCATCACTGCCGTTGCAGGTGACATCAGTGGTGATGGTGGTGATGATGATGGTGCTGGTGGTGATGGTGGTGATGATGGTGATGGTCACGGCTGCTGTCTGGGTGGCCCTGAGCCTCAGGGTTTGGTGGATCACTGCAAGATGGAGGAGATGGAGGTGGAGTACTTTGGTGACCAGCTGCCAAGCGGGTGAGTGGTGGTGGTGGTGATGATGGTGATGATGGTGATGTTGTTGATGATGTTGTTGATGATGTTGTTGATGATGATGTTGTTCTCTGCAGGCGATGTGAGTGGGTGTTACGCTCTGACAGGCTCTGGCTGATCTCTGTGTTGATGTTGTTTGTTGTTCTCTACAGGCCATGTGAGTGGGTGTTGTTGTTGATGTTGTTGTCGCTGATGTTGCTGATGTTGTTGTCGCTGATGTTGTTGATGTTGTTGTTGATGTTGTTGTCTACAGGCCCTGTGAGTGGGTATTACACTCTGACAGGCTGTGGCTGCTGTGTTGTTGTTGATAATGTTGTTGTTGTTGTTGATAATGTTGTTGTTGTTGTTGATAATGTTGTTGTTGTTGTTGTTGATGTTGTTCTCCACAGGCCCTGTGAGTGGGTGTTACGCTCCGACAGGCTGTGGCTGCTCTCCGTGTTGACGCTGCAGCCAAACTTCACACAGTCGCAGCGCCACGAACTGGAGGTCACTCACAGCAACAACACAGCGGTAGCCTCAACAACATCATCATCATCATCAACAGCGGTAGCCTCAACAACATCAACAACATCATCATCATCATCAACAACAGCGGTAGCCTCAACAACATCAACATCATCATCAACAACAACATCATCATCAACAACATCAACGTCATCAACAACATCATCATCAACAACATCAACGTCATCAACAACATCATCAATAACACAGTGGTAGCCTCAACAACATCATCATCATCATCAACAACACAGCGGTAGCCTCAACATCAACTACATCAACAACATCAACGTCATCAACAACATCATCATCAACAACATCAACGTCATCAACAACATCATCAACAACACAGCGGTAGCCTCAACATCAACTACATCAATAACAACATCAACAACATCATCATCAACAACATCAACGTCATCAACAGCATCATAAACAACATCAACGTCATCAACAGCATCATAAACAACATCAACGTCATCAACAACATCATCAATAACAGTGGTAGCCTCAACAACAACATCATCAACATCAACGTCATCAACAACATCATCAACAACAACACAGCGGTAGCCAACAACATCATCATCATCATCAACGTCATCAACATCAACAACATCATCATCATCAACATCATCATCAACAACATCAACGTCATCAACATCATCATCATCAACATCAACAACAACATCAACAACGTCATCATCAACATCATCGCCGTGAGCTGGAGGCCACTCACAGCAACA
The DNA here is from genome assembly GCF_964198595.1 of Lampetra fluviatilis. Classification (NCBI taxonomy): domain Eukaryota; kingdom Metazoa; phylum Chordata; class Hyperoartia; order Petromyzontiformes; family Petromyzontidae; genus Lampetra; species Lampetra fluviatilis. The sequence continues at coordinate 3,850,721 of NC_136350.1, forward strand.
CAGCGGTAGCCTCACAACAACATCAACAACAACATCAACAACATCATCAACATCACCACCATCATCATCACTATCACTACCGTCACACTCACTACCATCACCAACATCACCACCATCACCATCACCACCATCTATGTCTAAGAGTGTGTGTCTGTGTGTGACTCTGTGTGTGTCTGTGACTGTCTGTGTGTGTGTCTGTGTGTGTGTGAGACTGTGTGTGTGTGTGTGTGTCTCTGTGTGTGTCTCTGTGTGACTGTGTCTGTGTGTGTCTGTGTGTGTGTGACTGTGTGTGTGTGACTGTGTATGTGTGTGTCTGTGTGTGTGTGTCTGTGTGTGACTGCGAGTGTCTCCAGGTCTGCTGGGGGTGTGGTGGTGGTCTCGGATCCCCTCCCCTCGATGTCTCTCTGCCGGAGTTGGAGTTTGACAACAACCCACCACCACCACAACAACAACTAGCACAACTAGCATAACCACCACAACAACTAGCACAACCACCACCACCACAACAACAACTAGCACAACCACCACCACAACAACTAGCACAACCACAACCACAACTAGCACAACCACCACCACAACAACTAGCACAACCACCACCACAACCACCACAACAACTAGCACAACCACCACCACCACAACTAGCACAACCACCACCACAACTAGCAGCGAGTGAGTGGCTGAGTGAGTGACTGAGCGAGTGGCTGAGTGAGTGAGTGGCTGAATGAGTGGCTGAGTGAGTGGCTGAGTGAGTTAGTGACTGAGCGAGTGAGTGGCTGAGTGAGTGAGTGGCTGAGTGAGTGGCTGAGTGAGTTAGTGACTGAGCGAGTGAGTGGCTGAGTGAGTGAGTGGCTGAGTGAGTGGCTGAATGAGTGTCTGAGTGAGCGGCTGAGTGAGTGGGTGGCTGAGTGGCTGAGTGAGTGAGTGGCTGAGTGAGTGGCTGAATGAGAGGCTGAGTGAGTGGCTGAGTGAGTGAGTGTCTGAGTGAGCGGCTGAGTGAGTGGGTGGCTGAGTGAGTGAGTGGCTGAGTGTCTGAGTGAGCGGCTGAGTGAGTGGGTGGCTGATTGGCTGAGTGAGTGGCTGAGTGTCTGAGTGAGCGGCTGAGTGAGTGGGTGGCTGATTGGCTGAGTGAGTGAGTGGCTGAATGATTGAGTGGCTGAGCGACTGAGTGAGTGGCTGAGTGGCTGAGTGAGTGCAATGTTGCTGTACTGCCATTAGATGGCAGCACTGTAGAGTGTACGAGGATTTCACATGCAGCGTCTCATCAGCAGTAGCAGCAGAGCAGTGTGTGCATTAGGCGCACACAGACACACATAGACACGCACACAGACACGCACACATAGACACGCACACATAGACACACACAGACACGCACACATAGACACACAGACATGCACACATAGACACACACGTAGACACGCACACATAGACACACACGTAGACACGCACACATACACACACGTAGACACGCACACAGACACACACGTAGACACGCACACATAGACACACACAGACACACGCACACAGACACACGCACACATAGACACACACAGACACACAGACACGCACACAGACACACACGTAGACACGCACACAGACACACAGACACACACACATAGACACACACACAGACACACATTCATTCTCTATCACTGGGGGGTCTGTCTGCTGTTGATGTCTGTGGGTGATGAATAATCGAAGATTCATTATCGATCACTCACTGGTGGGGTTTGTCTGCTGCTGTTGATGTCTGTGGGTGATGAATAATCGAAGATTCATTATCGATCACTCACTGGTGGGGTTTGTCTGCTGCTGTTGATGTCTGTGGGTGATCAATAATCGAAGATTCATTATCGATCACTCACTGGTGGGGTTTGTCTGCTGCTGTTGATGTCTGTGGGTGATCAATAATCGAAGATTCATTATCGATCACTCACTGGGGGGCTTGTCTGCTGCTGGTGTCTGTGGGTGATCAATAATCGAAGATTAATTCTCTCACTCACTGGGGGGTCTGTCTGCCGCTGGTGTCTGTGGGTGATCAATAATCGAAGATTAATTATCGATCACTCACTGGGGGGGTCTGTCTGCCGCTGGTGTCTGTGGGTGATCAATAATCGAAGATTAATTATCGATCACTCACTGGGGGGTCTGTCTGCTGCTGTTGATATCTGGGTGATCAATAATCGAAGATTAATTATCGATCACTCACTGGGGGGGTCTGTCTGCCGCTGGTGTCTGTGGGTGATCAATAATCGAAGATTAATTATCGATCACTCACTGGGGGGGTCTGTCTGCCGCTGGTGTCTGTGGGTGATCAATAATCGAAGATTAATTATCGATCACTCACTGGGGGGGGGGGTCTGCCTGTCGCTGGTGTCTGTGTAGCGTCTCGAATCGCGGAAGAATAAACTCCGTTGAGTCCCACAGTTTGACGTCTTCCTTTCGACGCGGCCCCTAACACGCACGCGCACACAGGGGGGTACACGGGGTCCCCTTACACACCAACCTGAGGAGCTAGAGGCTCCGGCCTGGGTGAGGCCTACACAGCCTACCCACTAACCTGAGCACAGCCTGCGGCCTTGGCGAGGCCTACACAGCCTACCCACTAACCTGAGCACAGCCTGCGGCCTGGGCGAGGCCTACACACTAACCTGAGGAGCTACAGCCTGAGGCCTTGGCGAGGCCTACACAGCCTACCCACTAACCTGAGCACAGCCTGCGGCCTGGGCGAGGCCTACACACTAACCTGAGCACAGCCTGCGGCCTTGGCGAGGCCTACACAGCCTACCCACTAACCTGAGCACAGCCTGCGGCCTGGGCGAGGCCTACACACTAACCTGAGGAGCTACAGCCTGAGGCCTTGGCGAGGCCTACACAGCCTACCCACTAACCTGAGCACAGCCTGCGGCCTGGGCGAGGCCTACACACTAACCTGAGGAGCTACAGCCTGAGGCCTTGGCGAGGCCTACACAGCCTACCCACTAACCTGAGCACAGCCTGAGGCCTTGGCGAGGCCTACACACTAACCTGAGGAGCTACAGCCTGAGGCCTTGGCGAGGCCTACACAGCCTACCCACTAACCTGAGCACAACCTGAGGCCTTGGCGAGGCCTACACACTAACCTGAGGAGCTACAGCCTGAGGCCTTGGCGAGGCCTACACAGCCTACCCACTAACCTGAGCACAGCCTGCGGCCTTGGCGAGGCCTACACAGCCTACCCACTAACCTGAGTACAGCTTGCGGCCTTGGCGAGGCCTACACAGCCTACCCACTAACCTGAGTACAGCCTGCGGCCTTGGCGAGGCCTACACACTAACCTGAGCACAGCCTGCGGCCTTGGCGAGGCCTACACAGCCTACCCACTAACCTGAGTACAGCCTGCGGCCTTGGCGGGGCCTACACAGCCTACCCACTAACCTGAGTACTGCCTGCGGCCTTGGCGGGGCCTACACATTAACCTAATGAGGTACAGGTTTCGGCCTGGGTGAGGCCTACACAGCCTACCAGCTAACCTGAGGAGGTACAGGCTTCGGCCTGGGTGAGGCCTACACACTAACCTGAGCTACAGCCTGAGGCCTTGGCGAGTGACTAACCTGAGCTACAGCCTGAGGCCTTGGCGAGGCCTACACAGCCTACCTGCTAACCTGAGGAAGCACAGCCTGCGGCCTTGATTGGGCCTACACACTAACCTGAGCACAGCCTGAGGCCTTGGCGAGGCCTACACACTAACCTGAGGAGCTACAGCCTGCGGCCTTGGGCGAGGCCTACACAGCCTACCCACTAACCTGAGGGAGTACAGCCTGCGGCCTTGATTGGGCCTACACACTAACCTGAGGAGCTACAGCCTGCGGCCTTGGGCGAGGCCTACACAGCCTACCCGCTAACCTGAGTACAGCCTGCGGCCTCTGGCTGGGACCCACTGCTGTCACGGTGGGTCCCCGACCTCTGGGTCACGCAGTAGGGCTGCGAGGCTGAGACCCAGGACCCTGCCTACCCAGGGCATATTCTCCCCTTGACCGCTAGAACACTGAGCCTCAAGCTCTTAGAAGGGCTAGAATGATGGTCCAGGCTCCAATCACCTTCAGCTTCGGTCTTCGTGTGAGGAGAACTGAGCCGGAGTTCTCAGCGCTCTCAGGCTTTTATACCGGTTCGTGGCTGGGCTCGTCCAATCACAGGCCACGTTGTGGACAACCGTTCTGATTGGTCCTTCCCCAACTGCCGTTTGGATCCTCTTTCACCTGAGCTGAGCATTGGCAGTTTGTTTTGGCGGGAATCTGCAAGTGCTGTCAGCAGCACCTACACACAGACAAAGATCCCCCGTGTAGCCTCTAGCAGGCTGTAGGGGCAAGTGCTGTCAGTAGCACCTACACACAGACAAAGATCCCCCGTGTAGCCTCTAGCAGGCTGTAGGGGCAAGTGCTGTCAGTAGCACCTACACACAGACAAAGATGCCCGTGTAGCCTCTAGCAGGCTGTAGGGGCAAGTGCTGTCAGTAGCACCTACACACAGACAAAGATCCCCCGTGTAGCCTCTAGCAGGCTGTAGGGGCAAGTGCTGTCAGTAGCACCTACACACAGACAAATATCCCCCGTGTAGCCTCTAGCAGGCTGTAGGGGCAAGTGCTGTCAGTGGCACCTACACACAGACAAAGATCCCCCGTGTAGCCTCTAGCAGCCTGTATGGGCAAGTGCTGTCAGTGGCACCTACACACAGACAAAGATCCCCCGTGTAGCCTCTAGCAGCCTGTAGGGGCAAGTGCTGTCAGTAGCACCTACACACAGACAAAGATCCCCCGTGTAGCCTCTAGCAGCCTGTAGGGGCAAGTGCCGTCAGCAGCACCTACACACATACAAAGATCCCCCGTGTAGCCTCTAGCAGGCTGTAGGGGCAAGTGCTGTCAGTAGCACCTACACACATACAAAGATCCCCCGTGTAGCCTCTAGCAGCCTGTATGGGCAAGTGCTGTCAGCAGCACCTACACACAGACAAAGATCCCCCGTGTAGCCTCTAGCAGCCTGTAGGGGCAAGTGCTGTTAGTAGCAGCACCTACACAGACAAATATCCCCCGTGTAGCCTCTAGCAGGCTGTAGGGGCAAGTGCTGTCAGTGGCACCTACACACAGACAAAGATCCCCCGTGTAGCCTCCAGCAGGCTGTAGGGGCAAGTGTTGTCAGTGGCACCTACACACCGACAAAGCTCCCCCAGGTAGCCTCTAGCAGGCTGTAGGGGTAAGTGCTGTCAGTAGCACCTTCACACAGACAAAGCTCCCCCGTGTAGCCTCTAGCAGCCTGTAGGGGCAAGTGCTGTCAGTAGCACCTACACACAGACAAAGCTCCCCCGTGTAGCCTCTAGCAGGCAGTAGGGGTAAGTGATGTCAGTAGCGCCAACACACAGACAAAGCTCCCCGTGTAGCCTCTAACAGGCAGTAGGGGTAAGTGCTGTCAGTAGTAGCAGCGTCTACACATCTCACATTGATCCCTAGCTGGATGCTAATGAGGGGTGGAGGGGGGGAGGAGGGGAGGGGAGTGAGGGGGGTGAGGGGAGTGGAGGCATCCGAGGCGCGTAACGAATCGCTGTAAAATCGAGTGATGGGAGCGGAAAATCGGGCTTAGTATCCTGGGTGGGTTGGGTGAGTGGGGTGAGAGAGGGGTGAGAGGGGGGGGGGGGTGAGAAGGGGGGGGGGGGTGAGAGAGGGGGGGGGTGAGAGGGGGGGTGAGAGAGTGGGGTGAGTGGGGATGTGAGGGAAGAGAGACAAAGGCGGCCGGGCGTGGTGCTGGCCACCCACCCCCTCTGTGTGTGCCACAGTGCCGGTAGCCTCCATAGGTGCTGCTACTCGCTACTGACAGCACTTGCCCCTACAGCCTGCTAGAGGCTACATGGGGGATCTTTATCTGTGTGTAGGTGCCACTGACAGCACTTGCCCCTACAGCCTGCTAGAGGCTACATGGGGGATCTTTATCTGTGTGTAGGTGCCACTGACAGCACTTGCCCCTACAGCCTGCTAGAGGCTACACGGGGGAGCGTTGTCTGTAGGTGCTACTCACAGCACTTGCCCCCTCAGCCTGCTAGAGGCTACACGGGGGATCTTTATCTGTGTGTAGGTGCTACTGACAGCACTTGCCCCTACAGCCTGCTAGAGGCTACACGGGGGAGCTTTGTCTGTGTGTAGGTGCCACTGACAGCACTTGCCCCTACAGCCTGCTAGAGGCTACACGGGCTGCTTTGTCTGTGTGTGGAGCAGCAGGTGGGAGTGGGAGGAGTCAGCGCGTCTCTTCAGAGATTCGTTCCGGCAACGCCCCCCGCTCAGCCCCTCCCCCTCACCCCCCCCCCCCCCCCCTTAGCCCCTCCCCTCAGCCCCTCCCCTCAGCCCCTCCCCCTCCATCACTCAGCCGCCCTGTCTCACCCCCCCCACCCCCCGAGGGAGAGGCGGCTCCCCATTGGCTGCCCGAGCTTCACGCTCTTGGACTCTCCTCCAATGGGATCGCGTGGGAGCGTGAAGCGAAATGGTGGGGGGGGGCTGGGTGAGTGTGTGAGTGAGTGGATGAGTGGTGAGTGAGTGGGTGAGTGAGTGAGTGTGTGAGTGGGTGAGTGAGTGGGTGAGTGGGTGGGTGGGTGAGTGGGTGGGTGAGTGAGTGAGTGGGTGAGTGGGTGGGTGAGTGAGTGAGTGGGTGAGTGAGTGGGTGAGTGAGTGGATGAGTGGTGAGTGAGTGGGTGAGTGAGTGAGTGTGTGAGTGGGTGAGTGGTGAGTGAGTGCGTGGTTGAGTGGGTGAGTGTGTGGGTGAGTGAGTGGGTGGGTGAGTGAGTGGGTGAGTGGGTGAGTGAGTGGGTGGGTGAGTGGGTGGGTGAATGGGTGGGTGGGTGAGTGAGTGGGTGAGTGGGTGAGTGAGTGAACGAGTAGGTGAGTGGATGGGTGAGTGAGTGGGTGAATGAGTGGGTGAGTGAGTGTGTGTGTGAGTGAGTGCGTGGTTGAGTGGGTGAGTGTGTGGGTGAGTGAGTGGGTAGGTGAGTGGGTGGGTGAGTGAGTGGGTGAGTGTGTGGGTGAGTGTGTGTGTGGTTGAGTGTGTGTGTGGGTGGGTGTGTGTGTATGGTTGAGTGTGTGGGTGAGTGAGTGTGTGGGTGAGTGAGTGAGTGGGTGTGTGAGTGAGTGGGTGTGTGGGGTGAGTGAGTGTGTGGGTGAGTGGGTGAGTGAGTGGGTGTGTGAGTGTGTGGGTGAGTGGGTGTGTGAGTGAGTGTGTGGGGTGAGTGAGTGTGTGGGTGAGTGGGTGAGTGAGTGTGTGGGTGAGTGAGTGAGTGGGTGAGTGGGTGAGTGTGTGTGTGAGTGAGTGAGTGTGTGGGTGAGTGGGTGAGTGAGTGGTTGAGTGGGTGAGTGGGTGGGTGAGTGAGTGTGTGAGTGACTGAGTGAGTGAGTGGGTGAGTGGGTGAATGAGTGGTTGAGTGTGTGGGTGAGTGAGTAAGTGGATGAGTGTGTGGGTGGTTGAGTGAGTTGGTGAGTGGGTGTGTGGGTGAGTGGGTGAGTGAGTGAGTGGTGAGTGAGTGGGTGAGTGAGTGAGTGGTGAGTGAGTGGGTGAGTGGGTGAGTGGGTGAGTGAGTGGCTACGTGATTGAGTGGGTGAGTGAGTGGGTGAATGTGTGGGTGGGTGGGTGTGTGGGTGAGTGGGTGAGTGAGTGGTTGAGTGGGTGAGTGGGTGGGTGAGTGAGTGTGTGAGTGACTGAGTGAGTGAGTGGGTGAGTGGGTGAATGAGTGGTTGAGTGTGTGGGTGAGTGAGTAAGTGGATGAGTGTGTGGGTGGTTGAGTGAGTTGGTGAGTGGGTGTGTGGGTGAGTGGGTGAGTGAGTGAGTGGTGAGTGAGTGGGTGAGTGAGTGAGTGGTGAGTGAGTGGGTGAGTGGGTGAGTGAGTGGCTACGTGATTGAGTGGGTGAGTGAGTGGGTGAATGTGTGGGTGGGTGGGTGAGTGGGTGAGTGGGTGTGTGGGTGGGTGGGTGAGTGAGTGGGTGAGTGAGTGGCTACGTGATTGAGTGGGTGAGTGAGTGGGTGAGTGTGTGGGTGGGTGGGTGAGTGGGTGAGTGGGTGTGTGGGTGGGTGGGTGAGTGGGTGGGTGTGTGAGTGGGTGAGTGGGTGTGTGGGTGGGTGGGTGAGTGGGTGGGTGTGTGAGTGGGTGAGTGGGTGTGTGGGTGGGTGGGTGAGTGGGTGGGTGGGTGAGTGGGTGAGTGGGTGTGTGGGTGGGTGTGTGAGTGGGTGGGTGTGTGACTGAGTGGGTGTGAAGTTTTGACAAATTCGCACAGTTTCGGTCTAAAATCCGTAAAATTTCTCCACAATCAGCCCCCCCTCCCTCCCCCTCCACCCCTCACCACCCCCTCCCCCATCTGCCTCCCCCTCTCCCCTCGCCACCCCCGCCCCCTCCCCCCCTCCCCTCCTTCTCTCAACTCGCCTCTTTCTCCAGATCTCCCCCCTCCCCACCCTCCCTCTCTTTGAGTGTCCTTTTCACCATCACCACCATCATCACCACCACCATCACCACCACCATCACCACCATCACCATCACCACCATCATCACCATCACCACAATCACCACAATCATTACCATCACCACCATCACCACCATCATCACCATCATCATCACCACAATCACCACCATCACCACAATCACCACAATCATCACCATCACCACCATCACCACCATCACCATCACCACCATCACCACCATCATCACCACAATAATCACCACAATCACCATAATCACCACCACCACCATAATCACCACAATCACCATCATCACCATCACCACCATCACCATCATCACCACCATCATCACCACCACCATCACCACCATCATCACCATCATCACCACAATCACCATCATCACCCTGAACGCAAGGCTGGTGATGATGATAGCGCACTGTGTGTGTGAGTGGGGAGTGGTGGTGCAGTGGTTAGCGCACTGTGTGTGTGAGTGTGGGGAGTGGTGGTGCAGTGGTTAGCGCACTGTGTGTGTGAGTGTGGGGAGTGGTGGTGCAGTGGTTAGCGCACTGTGTGTGTGAGTGTGGGGAGTGGTGGTGCAGTGGTTAGCGCACTGTGTGTGTGAGTGTGGGGAGTGGTGGTGCAGTGGTTAGCGCACTGTGTGTGTGTGTGGGGAGCGGTGGTGCAGTGGTTAGCGCACTGTGTGTGTGGGTGGGGAGTGGTGGTGCAGTGGTTAGCGCACTGTGTGTGTGAGTGGGGAGTGGTGGTGCAGTGGTTAGCGCACTGTGTGTGTGAGTGGGGAGTGGTGGTGCAGTGGTTAGCGCACTGTGTGTGTGAGTGGGGAGTGGTGGTGCAGTGGTTAGCGCACTGTGTGTGTGTGGGGAGTGGTGGTGCAGTGGTTAGCGCACTGTGTGTAGGGAGCGGTGGTGCAGTGGTTAGCGCACTTTGTGTGTGAGTGTGGGGAGTGGTGGTGCAGTGGTTAGCGCACTGTGTGTGGGTGGGGAGTGGTGGTGCAGTGGTTAGCGCACTGTGTGTGTGAGTGGGGAGTGGTGGTGCAGTGGTTAGCGCACTGTGTGTGTGAGTGTGGGGAGTGGTGGTGCAGTGGTTAGCGCACTGTGTGTGTGAGTGGGGAGTGGTGGTGCAGTGGTTAGCGCACTGTGTGTGTGTGGGGAGTGGTGGTGCAGTGGTTAGCGCACTGTGTGTGTGAGTGGGGAGTGGTGGTGCAGTGGTTAGCGCACTGTGTGTGTGAGTGGGGAGTGGAGGTGCAGTGGTTAGCGCACTGTGTGTGTGAGTGGGGAGTGGTGGTGCAGTGGTTAGCGCACTGTGTGTGTGTGGGGAGTGGTGGTGCAGTGGTTAGCGCACTGTGTGTGGGGAGCGGTGGTGCAGTGGTTAGCGCACTTTGTGTGTGAGTGTGGGGAGTGGTGGTGCAGTGGTTAGCGCACTGTGTGTGGGTGGGGAGTGGTGGTGCAGTGGTTAGCGCACTGTGTGTGTGAGTGGGGAGTGGTGGTGCAGTGGTTAGCGCACTGTGTGTGTGAGTGTGGGGAGTGGTGGTGCAGTGGTTAGCGCACTGTGTGTGTGAGTGGGGAGCGGTGGTGCAGTGGTTAGCGCACTGTGTGTGTGTGTGGGGGGAGTGGTGGTGCAGTGGTTAGCGCACTGTGTGTGTGTGGGGAGTGGTGGTGCAGTGGTTAGCGCACTGTGTGTGTGGGGGGAGTGGTGGTGCAGTGGTTAGCGCACTGTGTGTGGGTGGGGAGTGGTGGTGCAGTGGTTAGCGCACTGTGTGTGTGTGGGGAGTGGTGGTGCAGTGGTTAGCGCACTGTGTGTGTGAGTGGTGGTGCAGTGGTTAGCGCAATGTGTGTGTGTGGGGAGTGGTGGTGCAGTGGTTAGCGTACAGTGTGTGAGTGGGGAGTGGTGGTGCAGTGGTTAGCGCACTGTGTGTGTGTGGGGAGTGGTGGTGCAGTGGTTAGCGCACTGTGTATGTGTGAGTGGGGAGTGGTGGTGCAGTGGTTAGCGCACTGTGTGTGTGTGTGGAGTGGTGGTGCAGTGGTTAGCGCACTGTGTGTGTGTGTGGGGAGTGGTGGTGCAGTGGTTAGCGCACTGTGTGTGTGAGTGTAGGGAGTGGTGGTGCAGTGGTTAGCGCACTGTATGTGTGGGGGGAGTGGTGGTGCAGTGGTTAGCGCACTGTATGTGTGGGGGGAGTGGTGGTGCAGTGGTTAGCGCACTGTGTGTGTGTAGGGAGTGGTGGTGCAGTGGTTAGCGCACTGTGTATGTGTGAGTGGGGAGTGGTGGTGCAGTGGTTAGCGCACTGTGTGTGTGTGTGGAGTGGTGGTGCAGTGGTTAGCGCACTGTGTGTGTGTAGGGAGTGGTGGTGCAGTGGTTAGCGCACTGTGTATGTGTGAGTGGGGAGTGGTGGTGCAGTGGTTAGCGCACTGTGTGTGTGTGAGTGTAGGGAGTGGTGGTGCAGTGGTTAGCGCACTGTGTGTGTGAGTGGGGAGTGGTGGTGCAGTGGTTAGCGCATTGTGTGTGTGAGTGGGGAGTGGTGGTGCAGTGGTTAGCGCACTGTGTGTGTGTGTGTGTGGGGAGTGGTGGTGCAGTGGTTAGCGCACTGTGTGTGTGGGGGGAGTGGTGGTGCAGTGGTTAGCGCACTGTGTGTGTGTGAGTGTGGAGTGGTGGTGCAGTGGTTAGCGCACTGTGTGTGTGTGGGGAGTGGTGGTGCAGTGGTTAGCGTACTGTGTGTGAGTGGGGAGTGGTGGTGCAGTGGTTAGCGCACTGTGTGTGTGTGTGGAGTGGTGGTGCAGTGGTTAGCGCACTGTGTGTGTGAGTGGGGAGTGGTGGTGCAGTGGTTAGCGCACTGTGTGTGTGAGTGGGGAGTGGTGGTGCAGTGGTTAGCGCACTGTGTATTATGTGTGTGGGGAGTGGTGGTGCAGTGGTTAGCGCATTGTGTGTGTGAGTGGGGAGTGGTGGTGCAGTGGTTAGCGCACTGTGTGTGTAAGTGGGGAGTGGTGGTGCAGTGGTTAGCGCACTGTGTGTGTGAGTGGGGAGCGGTGGTGCAGTGCTTAGCGCACTGTGTGTGAGTGTTGGGAGTGGTGGTGCAGTGGTTAGCGCACTGTGTGTGTGAGTGGGGAGTGGTGGTGCAGTGGTTAGCGCACTGTGTGTGTGAGTGGGGAGTGGTGGTGCAGTGGTTAGCGCATTGTGTGTGTGAGTGGGGAGCGGTGGTGCAGTGCTTAGCGCACTGTGAGTGTTGGGAGTGGTGGTGCAGTGGTTAGCGCACTGTGTGTGTGTGAGTGGGGAGTGGTGGTGCAGTGGTTAGCGCACTGTGTGTGTGTGAGTGGGGAGTGGTGGTGCAGTGGTTAGCGCACTGTGTGTGTGTGTGTGGGGAGTGGTGGTGCAGTGGTTAGCGCACTGTGTGTGAGTGTTGGGAGTGGTGGTGCAGTGGTTAGCGCACTGTGTGTGTGTGAGTGGGGAGTGGTGGTGCAGTGGTTAGCGCACTGTGTGTGTGTGAGTGGGGAGTGGTGGTGCAGTGGTTAACGCACTGTGTGTGTGTGGGGAGTGGTGGTGCAGTGGTTAGCGCACTGTGTGTGTGTGGGGAGTGGTGGTGCAGTGGTTAACGCACTGTGTGTGTGTGGGGAGTGGTGGTGCAGTGGTTAGCGCACTGTGTGAGTGGGGAGTGGTGGTGCAGTGGTTAGCGCACTGTGTGTGTGAGTGGTGGTGCAGTGGTTAGCGCACTGTGTGTGTGTATATGGGGAGTGTTGGTGCAGTGGTTAGCGCACTGTGTGTGTGTGTGTTGGGAGTGGTGGTGCAGTGATTAGCGCACTGTGTGTGTGTATATGGGGAGTGTTGGTGCAGTGGTTAGCGCACTGTGTGTGTGTGAGTGGGGAGTGGTGGTGGAGTGGTTAGCGCACTGTGTGTGTGGGGAGTGGTGGTGCAGTGGTTAGCGCACTGTGTGTGTGTGAGTGGGGAGTGGTGGTGCAGTGATTATCGCACTGTGTGTGTGGGGAGTGGTGGTGCAGTGGTTAGCGCACTGTGTGTGTGTGAGTGGGGAGTGGTGGTGCAGTGATTATCGCACTGTGTGTGTGGGGAGTGGTGGTGCAGTGGTTAGCGCACTGTGTGTGTGGGGTGGTGGTGCAGTGCTTAGCGCACTGTGTGTGTGTTAGTGGGGAGTGGTGGTGCAGTGGTTAGCGCACTGTGTGTGTGTGGGGAGTGGTGGGGCAGTGGTTAGCGCACTGTGTGTGTGGGGAGTGGTGGTGCAGTGGTTAGCTCACTGTGTGGTCTATCCACTGCTCACTCACCAACTCACTTACCAACTCACTCATTCACCCACTCACTCACCCACTCACTCACTCACCCACCCACTGACCCACTCACCCACTCACTCACTCACCCACTCACACACTCACCCACTCACACACTCACTCACTCACCCACTAACTCACTCACTCACCCACTCTCCAACTCACCCACTCACTCACCAACTCACTCACTCACTCAACCACTCACCCATTCACTCACCCACTCACTCACCAACTCACCCAGTCACTCACTCACCCACTCACCCACTCACTCACCAACTCACCCACTCACCCACTCACCCATTCACTCACTCACCCACTCACTCACCCACCCACCCACTCACCTACTCACTCACTCACTCACCCACTCACACACTCACCCACTCACTCACCCACTCACTCACCCACTCACTCACCCACTCACCCACTCACTCACTCACCAACTCACCAAAAAACGATGACGTACGTCAAGCGAGAGTAGTAAAAAAAGAACCGATCACATCAATTTATTAATCGACTAATTATCAATCAATTAACTAATTCACACATCAATTAATTAGCCATCAAATAATTAATAACACATCAATTAATTAGCAATCAAGTAACTAATTAGTGACCACATCAAATATCAATCAACTAACTTATATACACATCAACTAGTTACCAATTAATACATTAATTTACAAATTAACCAATTAATCAACGCATCAATTAATTAGCAATCAATTAACACGTCACGACCTCCTGTAGACCAGGCGAGGTAGTCAACATCTCACAGGGTCCGAGATCGAACCCACGACCTCCTGTAGACCAGGCGAGGTAGTCAACATCTCACAGGGTCTGGGATCGAACCCACGACCTCCTGCAGACCAGGCGAGGTAGTCAACATCTCACAGGGTCCGGGATCGAACCCACGACCTCCTGTAGACCAGGCGAGGTAGTCAACATCTCACAGGGTCCGGGATCGAACCCACAACCTCCTGTAGACCAGGCGAGGTAGTCAACATCTCACAGGGTCCGGGATCGAACCCACGACCTCCTGTAGACCAGGCGAGGTAGTCAACATCTCACAGGGTCTGGGATCGAACCCACGACCTCCTGTAGACCAGGCGAGGTAGTCAACATCTCACAGGGTCTGGGATCGAACCCACGACCTCCTGTAGACCAGGCGAGGTAGTCAACATCTCACAGGGTCTGGGATCGAACCCACGACCTCCTGTAGACCAGGCGAGGTAGTCAACATCTCACAGGGTCCGAGATCGAACCCACGACCTCCTGTAGACCAGGCGAGATAGTCAACATCTCACAGGGTCCGGGATCGAACCCACGACCTCCTGTAGACCAGGCGAGATAGTCAACATCTCACAGGGTCCGAGATCGAACCCACGACCTCCTGTAGACCAGGCGAGGTAGTCAACATCTCACACGTTGTTGTACTGCACTGCCGTTGACCCTGCTGCGTTGCGGTGATGGTGGTGGTGGTGGCTGGTGGTGGTTGGTGGTGGTCCACGGAGCACCTCACCAGGGCCGCCAAAACCCTCCGGCCTTGGCCGGGTTCGGTGGCACCTCGGCGGGCAGAGCGGCCAGGCGAGGCCGGGGATCCGCTAGGCCGCAGCAGGGAGATGCCGGGCTCGCGGCTTGTGACGTCACGGCTGATGTGGGAGGGGCTAGTGGAGGAGGGGGGCGGGGCGAGTGGGGGAGGGGGGAGTGGGGGAGGGGGTGAGTCACATGACCTCCTCCTCATGCACCTAGCCTGGCACAGCAGTACAACCCATGGCACCTGCTGGGTCAGTCACGTGACCTCCTCATGTACCTAGCCTGGCACAGCAGTACAACCCGTGGCACCTGCTGGGTCTGTCACGTGACCTCCTCCTCATGCACCTAGCCTGGCACAGCAGTACAACCCATGGCACCTGCTGGGTCTGTCACGTGACCCCCTCCTCATGCACCTAGCCTGGCACAGCAGCACAACCCATGGCACCTGCTGGGTCTGTCACGTGACCTCATGCACCTAGCCTGGTACAGCAGCACAACCCATGGCACCTGCTGGGTCTGTCACGTGACCTCATGCACCTAGCCTGGCACAGCAGCACAACCCATGGCACCTGCTGGGTCTGTCACGTGACCCCCTCCTCATGCACCTAGCCTGGCACAGCAGCACAACCCATGGCACCTGCTGGGTCTGTCACGTGACCTCCCCATGCACCTAGCCTGGCACAGCAGTACAACCCATGGCCCCTGGTCTGCCACGTGACCTCCCCATGCACCTAGCCTGGCACAGCAGCACAACCCGTGGCACCTGGTCTGTCACGTGACCTCCCCATGCACCTAGCCTGGCACAGCAGTACAACCCGTGGCACCTGGTCTGTCACGTGACCTCCCCATGCACCTAGCCTGGCACAGCAGTACAACCCGTGGCACCTGGTCTGTCACGTGACCTCCCCATGCACCTAGCCTGGCACAGCAGCACAACCCATGGCACCTGCTGGGTCTGTCACGTGACCTCCCCATGCACCTAGCCTGGCACAGCAGCACAACCCATGGCACCTGCTGGGTCTGTCACGTGACCTCCTCATGCACCTAGCCTGGCACAGCAGCACAACCCATGGCACCTGCTGGGTCTGTCACGTGACCTCCCCATGCACCTAGCCTGGCACAGCAGCACAACCCATGGCACCTGCTGGGTCTGTCACGTGACCTCCCCATGCACCTAGCCTGGCACAGCAGCACAACCCATGGCACCTGCTGGGTCTGTCACGTGACCTCCCCATGCACCTAGCCTGGCACAGCAGCACAACCCATGGCACCTGCTGGGTCTGTCACGTGACCCCCTCCTCATGCACCTAGCCTGGCACAGCAGCACAACCCATGGCACCTGCTGGGTCTGTCACGTGACCTCATGCACCTAGCCTGGTACAGCAGCACAACCCATGGCACCTGCTGGGTCTGTCACGTGACCTCTCCATGCACCTAGCCTGGCACAGCAGCACAACCCATGGCACCTGCTGGGTCTGTCACGTGACCTCCCCATGCACCTAGCCTGGCACCAGCGGTAGGAAACTCACCGCAAGTGAGCAGCGCCACTTCCTGCAGCTGACGCACCGCGAGCTCCAAGATGTCCGCCTTCTCCAACTTCCGCTTCCGGTGACGCTGCGCGGCGGCAGCCAATGGGGACGCAGGAGGGAGAGGGGGGAGGGGGGAGGGGTGACGGGGGGGGGGAGGGGGTACGGATTAAAATGGCGGCCGAAACGCGTGGTGCATTTGTGACGTGAGGGCTGAGCACGTGGTCAGAGACAGACACACAGAGAGACACACAGAGACACACAGATAGACACACAGAGACACACAGAGACACACAGAGACACACAGAGAGACACACAGAGACACACAGAGACACACAGACAGACACACAGAGACACACAGATAGACACACAGAGACACACAGAGACACACAGACAGACACACAGAGACACACAGATAGACACACAGAGACACACAGAGACACACAGATAGACACACAGAGACACACAGATAGACACACAGAGACACACAGATAGACACACAGAGACACACAGAGAGACACACAGAGACACACAGAGAGACACAAAGACAGACACACACACACACAGACACACAGACAGACACGCAGACAGACACACACACAGAGACACACAGACATACGCACAGAGACACGCAGAAAGACACACAGACAGATGAACAGAGACACACACGGAGACAGACAGAGACAGAGACACGGAGAGACACAGAGAGACACACAGGCAGACACACAGAGACCGACAGAGACACAGACAGAGAGAAACACACAGAGACAGAGAGACAGAGAGAGAGAGAGACACACAGGAAGAGACACACATAGACACAGACAGACAGAGACAAAGACAGACAGAGACAGACAGAGACAGAGAGAGACACAGACACAGAGAGACAGAGCCAGAGCAACACAGAGAGACACAGAGACAGAGACACACAGAGACACACTGAGACACAGAGATAGACACACAGAAACACAGAGAGACACAGACAGAGACACAGAGACACAGAGAGACACAGACAGAGAGACACACAGACACACAGAGACAGACAGAGACACAGAGACACAGACAGACACACAGACAGAGACACAGAGAGACAGACACAGACAGAGACAGGGAGAGACACAGAGAGACACACAGTGACACAGAGAGACACACAGAGACACACAGAGACACACAGAGACACAGAGAGACCGGGAGAGAGAGACAGACAGAGACACAGAGACACACAGACACAGACAGAAACACAGAGACACACAGAGACACACAGAGACACAGAGATATACACAGAGACAGGGAGAGACACACAGAGAGACACACAGAGACACAGAGATAGACACAGACAGAGAGACACAGAGAGACACACAGAGACACACAGAGACACAGAGATAGACACAGACAGAGAGACAGAGACACACACAGAGACACAGAGAGACACACAGAGACACACAGAGACACAGAGATAGACACAGACAGAGAGACAGAGACACACACAGAGACACAGGGAGACACAGAGATAGACACAGACAGAGAGACACAGAGAGACACACAGAGACACACAGAGACACAGAGATAGACACAGACAGAGAGACAGAGACACACACAGAGACACAGAGAGACACACAGAGACACACAGAGACACAGAGATAGACACAGACAGAGAGACAGAGACACACACAGAGACACAGAGAGACACACAGAGACACACAGAGACAGAGATAGACACAGACAGAGAGACAGAGACACACACAGAGACACAGGGAGACACAGAGATAGACACAGACAGAGAGACACAGAGAGACACACAGAGACACACAGAGACACAGAGATAGACACACACAGAGAGACACAGGGAGAGAGAGGTGAGCACCTGAGTGGGGAAGTGGCAGGTGAGCAGGTGCTGCAGCTGCCTCAGGCTGAGGTTGATTCTTGCTCGACGCTTCTTCTCGATCACCGGCTTAGAGAGCTGCACACACACACAGACACACACACACAGACACACACACACAGACACACACACACAGACACACACACACAGACACACACACACAGACACACACACACAGACACACACAGACACACAGTCACACACAGACACACACACAGACACACACACAGAGACACACACACACAGACACACACAGACACACAGTCACACACAGACACACACACAGACACACACACAGAGACACACACAGACACACAGTCACACACAGACACAGTCACACACAGAGACACACACAGTCACACACAGTCACACACACACAGACACACACACAGACACAGTCACACACAGAGACACACACAGTCACACACAGTCACACACACAGACACACACACAGTCACACACACACACAGTTACACACAGTCACACACATACAGAGACACACACAGTCACACACACAGTCACACACACACACAGTCACACACACACAGTGACACACAGACAGGCATGCGGGCTACATGGCCCAGCCAACGCAGCCTTGCCTGCCGGAGGAGCTCACCGATGGGACTTTGCCCAGATCTTTCAAGGACTTGTGAGCTCCTCACACAATCCAGCCTGCAGGTTAAACCCAGGATGGATCGTAGGCAGGCCAGCCTGAATGTTTCCAGCCGGCAAAGATGCTCCATTAGGGGGGTCCACGTTTCGCAAGCGTAGAGAAGAGAGGGAATGACTGTGGCCGAGAAGACCTGAAGCTTCGTGCGGAGCGACAGACCAGGTAGCTTCCACACAGCGTTACGCAACCGATGAAAAGATATTGCCGCTCGACTGATTCGGAGTGAGACCTCTGCTGTCAAACTGGAGCCGGTCATGAGCACACTGCCCAGGTATGAGAAACTCTCTACTCTCTCCACAACTGCCCCATCACCGATTGGGAGTTGTGGGGGTGGGTTGCCCGATGGTACAAAATACCCAGGCAGGTGCTTAGTTTTGGTGGGGCTGATGGTAAGGCCCCACCTCTTAGTGGCACGCTCCAGGTTCAGCAGCAGCGTCTCCAACTCCTCTTCTGAATGAGCAGCAATTACCAAATCATCGGCCATACATAACGTGGTTGACCAATAGGGAGCCATCCCTTGATCGCAGCCGGGCATCGATCAGCCTCCCACACACACACAGAGTTACACACACAGACACACACACAGACACACACACACAGACACACAGTCACACACAGGTATATGTGTGTGTGTGTGTGTCTGTGTGTGTCTGTTTGTCTGTGTGTGTGACTGTCTGTGTGTGTCTATGTGTGTGACTGTCTGTGTGTCTGTGTGTATCTGTGTGTGTCTGTGTGTGTGTGTATCTGTATGTGTGTGTCTGTGTGTGTGTAACTGTGTGTGTGTATGTTTCTGTGTGTGTG
>NC_136350.1:3870071-3890071 GCF_964198595.1 Lampetra fluviatilis
GATGTAGATGCCGCTGGTTCTTCACGTTCTATAGATGCAGATGCCACTGGTTCTTCACGTTCTGTAGATGTAGATGCCACTGGTTCTTCACATTCTGTAGATGTAGATGCCACTGGTTCTTCACGTTCTGCAGATGTAGATGCCACTGGTTCTTCACGTTCTGCAGATGTAGATGCCACTGGTTCTTCACGTTCTGCAGATGTAGATGCCGCTGGTTCTTCACGTTCTATAGATGCAGATGCCACTGGTTCTTCACGTTCTGTAGATGTAGATGCCACTGGTTCTTCACATTCTGTAGATGTAGATGCCACTGGATCTTCACGTTCTACAGATGTAGATGCCACTGGTTCTTCATGTTTTGTAGATGTAGATGCCACTGGTTCTTCACGATCTGTAGATGTAGATGCCACTGGTTCTTCACGTTCTATAGATGCAGATGCCACTGGTTCTTCACGTTCTGTAGATGTAGATGCCACTGGTTCTTCACATTCTGTAGATGTAGATGCCACTGGATCTTCACGTTCTACAGATGTAGATGCCACTGGTTCTTCACGTTCTATAGATGCAGATGCCACTGGTTCTTCACGTTCTGTAGATGTAGATGCCACTGGTTCTTCACGTTCTGCAGATGTAGATGCCACTGGTTCTTCACGTTCTGCAGATGTAGATGCCACTGGTTCTTCACATTCTGCAGATGTAGATGCCACTGGTTCTTCACGTTCTGCAGATGTAGATGCCGCTGGTTCTTCACGTTCTATAGATGCAGATGCCACTGGTTCTTCACGTTCTGTAGATGTAGATGCCACTGGTTCTTCACATTCTGTAGATGTAGATGCCACTGGTTCTTCACGTTCTGCAGATGTAGATGCCACTGGTTCTTCACGTTCTGCAGATGTAGATGCCACTGGTTCTTCACGTTCTGTAGATGTAGATGCCACTGGTTCTTCACGTTCTGCAGATGTAGATGCCACTGGTTCTTCACGTTCTGCAGATGTAGATGCCACTGGTTCTTCACGTTCTGCAGATGTAGATGCCACTGGTTCTTCACGTTCTGCAGATGTAGATGCCACTGGTTCTTCACGTTCTGCAGATGTAGATGCCGCTGGTTCTTCACGTTCTATAGATGCAGATGCCACTGGTTCTTCACGTTCTGTAGATGTAGATGCCACTGGTTCTTCACATTCTGTAGATGTAGATGCCACTGGTTCTTCACGTTCTGCAGATGTAGATGCCACTGGTTCTTCACGTTCTGCAGATGTAGATGCCACTGGTTCTTCACGTTCTGTAGATGTAGATGCCACTGGTTCTTCACGTTCTGCAGATGTAGATGCCACTGGTTCTTCACGTTCTGCAGATGTAGATGCCACTGGTTCTTCACGTTCTGTAGATGTAGATGCCACTGGTTCTTCACGTTCTGCAGATGTAGGTGCCACTGGTTCTTCACGTTCTACAGATGTAGATGCCACTGGTTCTTCACGTTCTGTAGATGTAGATGCCACTGGTTCTTCACGTTCTACAGATGTAGATGCCACTGGTTCTTCACATTCTGTAGATGTAGATGCCACTGGTTCTTCACGTTCTGCAGATGTAGATGCCACTGGTTCTTCACGTTCTGCAGATGTAGATGCCACTGGTTCTTCACGTTCTGTAGATGTAGATGCCACTGGTTCTTCACGTTCTGCAGATGTAGATGCCACTGGTTCTTCACGTTCTGCAGATGTAGATGCCACTGGTTCTTCACATTCTGTAGATGTAGATGCCACTGGTTCTTCACGTTCTGCAGATGTAGATGCCACTGGTTCTTCATGTTCTGCAGATGTAGATGCCACTGGTTCTTCATGTTCTGCAGATGTAGATGCCACTGGTTCTTCACGTTCTGTAGATGTAGATGCCACTGGTTCTTCACGTTCTGCAGATGTAGATGCCACTGGTTCTTCACGTTCTGCAGATGTAGATGCCACTGGTTCTTCACGTTCTGCAGATGTAGATGCCACTGGTTCTTCACGTTCTGCAGATGTAGATGCCACTGGTTCTTCACGTTCTGCAGATGTAGATGCCACTGGTTCTTCACGTTCTGCAGATGTAGATGCCACTGGTTCTTCACGTTCTGCAGATGTAGATGCCACTGGTTCTTCACGTTCTGTAAATGTAGATGCCACTGGTTCTTCACGTTCTGTAGATGTAGATGCCACTGGTTCTTCACGTTCTGCAGATGTAGATGCCACTGGTTCTTCACGTTCTGCAGATGTAGATGCCACTGGTTCTTCACGTTCTGCAGATGTAGATGCCACTGGTTCTTCACGTTCTGCAGATGTAGATGCCACTGGTTCTTCACGTTCTGTAGATGTAGATGCCACTGGTTCTTCACGTTCTGCAGATGTAGATGCCACTGGTTCTTCACGTTCTGTAAATGTAGATGCCACTGGTTCTTCACGTTCTGTAGATGTAGATGCCACTGGTTCTTCACGTTCTGCAGATGTAGATGCCACTGGTTCTTCACGTTCTACAGATGTTGATGCCACTGGTTCTTCACGTTCTGCAGATGTAGATGCCACTGGTTCTTCACGTTCTGTAGATGTAGATGCCACTGGTTCTTCACGTTCTGCAGATGTAGATGCCACTGGTTCTTCACATTCTGTAGATGTGGATGCCACTGGTTCTTCACATTCTGTAGATGTGGATGCCACTGGTTCTTCACGTTCTGTAGATGTAGATGCCACTGGTTCTTCACATTCTGTAGATGTGGATGCCACTGGTTCTTCACGTTCTGCAGATGTAGATGCCACTGGTTCTTCACGTTCTGCAGATGTAGATGCCACTGGTTCTTCACATTCTGTAGATGTGGATGCCACTGGTTCTTCACATTCTGTAGATGTGGATGCCACTGGTTCTTCACATTCTGTAGATGTAGATGCCACTGGTTCTTCACATTCTGTAGATGTGGATGCCACTGGTTCTTCACATTCTGTAGATGTAGATGCCACTGGTTCTTCACGTTCTGTAGATGTAGATGCCACTGGTTCTTCACATTCTGTAGATGTAGATGCCACTGGTTCTTCACATTCTGTAGATGTAGATGCCACTGGTTCTTCACGTTCTGCAGATGTAGATGCCACTGGTTCTTCACGTTCTGCAGATGTAGATGCCACTGGTTCTTCACTGATGCTATTTGAAAACGTATTCATAAGGGTCCGTCCATAAATGACGTCACGCGATTTTATCCTCAAATATGACGTCAAACCATATATCCATTTTGAAAATGAAACTTGCTTCAAATCGCGTTAAACTATTGTCATTGTAGTGCGTATTTAATGTGGCGCTGCACTCTGATGTTGTAGGAGAAAACATTTATTACAAAGTCTATTTAACTAAGTAGAACGTCTTCTTGGTTCTTTCGGTAAAGTCACGTAGAAGGGAAATAATAAAATGATAAAAATAAAACATTATACAATACAATTCTCACGACGTTTCGGCCACAACGCAAGCAGCCGTCCTCAGGTGAAGACCAGGTCTGTCGGGGAGACAGCGTCTGAATGACACACCTGGTCTCCACCTGAGGACGGCTGCTTGCGTTGTGGCCGAAACGTCGTGAGAATTGTATTTTATCATGTTTTATTTTATTATTTTATTATTTCCCTTCTACGTGACTTTACCGAAAGAACCAAGAAGATGAATCCCTGCAGTCACGAAAGCTTTAAATCGGAAAAAATATTATTTTATTATTTAATACTATTATATTCTTTTATTTTATTACATTATTTTATCATATTATTATATTATTTTATTATGTTTTATTTTTATTCTTTTATTATTTTATAGTATTTCATTATAGAATAATATTTTATTATATTAGCATATTGTTTTTATATTTTACTATTTTATTATATTATTTTATAATGCTTTATTTTATTATTTCCCTTCTACGTGATGACTTTACCGAAAGAACCAAGAAGATGAATCCCTGCAGTCACGAAAGAAGCTTTACATCGAAATTTAAGTAGAACGTGTTGTCTTTATTTATTTAAAGTTGCACATTTTGATGACGTCATATTTCTCTAACCCCCCCCCCTCGTCACATGACGTCACAAATGTCTGACCCCACACCCCCCTATAGGTGCGTGACGTCATTCATGGACGGTCCCTTAATTTACCGCTTCCGCTGGCTGTGTCTCTTGGCGTTTGTCGCTTCTGTTCTAATTCTCTGACCCACCACCACCACCACCATCACCTCGTGAATGTAGATCGAAGCGCTTTACAGCTTCTCTGATTAACACGTCCCGTTGCAAGGTGCGCGCTTGAAGGAGGATCGCATTTACGAAACGCGCGCGCCATCTGCTGGCCACCTCTGGGCTCGCCGTAGCAACACCACGTGACCCACCGCCACCAACGGAAAACCGTTGGGGTGGGGAGGGGGGAGGGGGTGGGGAGGGGGTGGGGGGGTGGGGGGGCAGGGTGGGGGCTTAGGGGGGGTGGAGGGGGGAGGGGTTAATGGGGGGTGGAGGAGAGGGGGGGGATGGGGGAGAGGGGAGGGGGGGTGGGGGGGGCAAGGGTGGGGGCTTAGGGGGGATAGAGGGGGGGTCGAGGGGGGGTGGAGGGGGGGTGGAGGGGTTAATGGGGGTGGAGGAAAGGGGGGGGGGGATGGGGGAGAGGGTGGGGGGAGAGGGGAGGGGGGGAATGGGTGGGGGTTTAAGGGGGATAGAGGGGGGGTGGAGGGGTTAATGGGGGTGGAGGAGAGGGGGGAGGGGGTGGGGGGGAATGGGTGGGGGTTTAGGGGGGTGGAGAGGGGAGGGGTGGAGGGGGTAGAGCGGGAGGGGAGGGGGTGGAGAGGGGGGAGGGGTGGAAGGGGGTGGAGGAGGATGGGGGATGCCCCCACCCCAGACGCTGATTATTTATTTATTTACATCTGCGGCTGGTGTCAATCTGAAGATCCACGAAGCGTTATTGTCACGGACATTCCACTCAGGGGGCACGGGGGGGGCACGGGGGGGCACGGTGGGGGGGGGCACGGGGGGGGGCACGGGGGGGCACGGGGGGGGGCACGGGGGGGCACGGGGGGGCACGGGGGGGGGCACGGGGGGGGCACGGGGGGGCACGGGGGGGGGCACGGGGGGGGGCACGGGGGGGCACGGGAGGGGGCACGGGGGGGGGCACGGGGGGGCACGGGGGGGGGCACGGGGGGGGCACGGGGGGGCACGGGAGGGGGCACGGGGGGGGCACGGGGGGGCACGGGGGGGGGCACGGGGGGGGGCACGGGGGGGCACGGGGGGGGGCACGGGGGGGGCACGGGGGGGCACGGGGGGGGGCACGGGGGGGGGCACGGGGGGGCACGGGGGGGGGCACGGGGGGGGCACGGGGGGGCACGGGAGGGGGCACGGGGGGGGCACGGGGGGGCACGGGGGGGGGCACGGGGGGGGGCACGGGGGGGGGAGGCTCTGAATCGCCTACTACAAATACTACTACGCAACTGTATCTATACAACTACAAACGCCTTTATTTTAGCAGCTACTGCATCGGTTGTTATGTTTCAGACATTCTCATAGAGACACACAGAGACCCATAGAGACCCACAGAGACCCACACTCACAGAGACCCACAGAAACCCACACTCACAGAGACCCACAGAGACCCACACTCATAGAGACCCACAGAGACCCACACTCACAGAGACCCACACTCACAGAGACCCACAGAGACCCACACTCATAGAGACCCACAGAGACCCACACTCACAGAGACCCACAGAGACCCACACTCACAGAGACCCACAGAGACCCACACTCATAGAGACCCACAGAGACCCACACTCACAGAGACCCACAGAGACCCACACTCATAGAGACCCACAGAGACCCACACTCACAGAGACCCACAGAGACCCACACTCATAGAGACCCACAGAGACCCAAACAGACCCATAGAGACCCACACTCACAGAGACCCACAGAGACCCACACTCACAGAGACCCACAGAGACCCACACTCATAGAGACCCACAGAGACCCACACTCACAGAGACCCACACTCACAGAGACCCACAGAGACCCACACTCATAGAGACCCACAGAGACCCACACTCATAGAGACCCACAGAGACCCACACTCACAGAGACCCACAGAGACCCACACTCATAGAGACCCACAGAGACCCACACTCACAGAGACTCACAGAGACCCACACTCATAGAGACCCACAGAGACCCAAACAGACCCATAGAGACCCACACTCACAGAGACCCACAGAGACCCACACTCACAGAGACCCACAGAGACCCACACTCATAGAGACCCACAGAGACCCACACTCATAGAGACCCACAGAGACCCACACTCACAGAGACCCACAGAGACCCACACTCATAGAGACCCACAGAGACCCACACTCACAGAGACCCACAGAGACCCACACTCATAGAAACCCACAGAGACCCACAGAGACTCACACTCATAGAGACTGACAGAGACCCACAGAGACCCACACTCACAAAGACCCACAGAGACCCACACTCATAGAGACCCACAGAGACCCACACTCATAGAGACCCACAGAGACTCACACTCATAGAGACCCACAGAGACTCACACTCATAGAGACCCACAGAGACCCACACTCATAGAGACCCGCACAGACCCACAGTGACCCACACTCACAGAGACCCACAGAGACCCACACTCACAGAGACCCACAGAGACCCATACTCACAGAGACCCACAGAGACCCATACTCACAGAGACCCACACTCATAGAGACCCACAGAGACCCACACTCACAGAGACCCACAGAGACCCACACTCACAGAGACCCACAGAGACCCATACTCATAGAGACCCACAGAGACCCACACTCACAGAGACCCACAGAGACCCACACTCACAGAGACCCACAGAGACCCACACTCATAGAGACCCACAGAGACCCACACTCACAGAGACCCACACTCACAGAGACCCACAGAGACCCACACTCACAGAGACCCACAGAGACCCACACTCACAGAGACCTACACTCACAGAGACCCACAGAGACCCACACTCATAGAGACCCACAGAGACCCACACTCATAGAGACCCACAGAGACCCACACTCACAGAGACCCACAGAGACCCACACTCATAGAGACCCACAGAGACCCACACTCACAGAGACCCACAGAGACCCACACTCATAGAGACCCACAGAGACCCAAACAGACCCATAGAGACCCACACTCACAGAGACCCACAGAGACCCACACTCACAGAGACCCACAGAGACCCACACTCATAGAGACCCACAGAGACCCACACTCACAGAGACCCACACTCACAGAGACCCACAGAGACCCACACTCATAGAGACCCACAGAGACCCACACTCATAGAGACCCACAGAGACCCACACTCACAGAGACCCACAGAGACCCACACTCATAGAGACCCACAGAGACCCACACTCACAGAGACCCACAGAGACCCACACTCATAGAGACCCACAGAGACCCAAACAGACCCATAGAGACCCACACTCACAGAGACCCACAGAGACCCACACTCACAGAGACCCACAGAGACCCACACTCATAGAGACCCACAGAGACCCACACTCATAGAGACCCACAGAGACCCACACTCACAGAGACCCACAGAGACCCACACTCATAGAGACCCACAGAGACCCACACTCACAGAGACCCACAGAGACCCACACTCATAGAAACCCACAGAGACCCACAGAGACTCACACTCATAGAGACTGACAGAGACCCACAGAGACCCACACTCACAGAGACCCACAGAGACCCACACTCATAGAGACCCACAGAGACCCACACTCATAGAGACCCACAGAGACTCACACTCATAGAGACCCACAGAGACTCACACTCATAGAGACCCACAGAGACCCACACTCATAGAGACCCGCACAGACCCACAGTGACCCACACTCACAGAGACCCACAGAGACCCACACTCACAGAGACCCACAGAGACCCATACTCACAGAGACCCACAGAGACCCATACTCACAGAGACCCACAGAGACCCACACTCATAGAGACCCACAGAGACCCACACTCACAGAGACCCACAGAGACCCACACTCACAGAGACCCACAGAGACCCATACTCATAGAGACCCACAGAGACCCACACTCACAGAGACCCACAGAGACCCACACTCACAGAGACCCACAGAGACCCACACTCACAGAGACCCACAGAGACCCACACTCATAGAAACCCACAGAGACCCACACTCATAGAGACCCACAGAGACTCACACTCATAGAGACCCACAGAGACTCACACTCATAGAGACCCACAGAGACCCACACTCATAGAAACCCACAGAGACCCACACTCATAGAGACCCACAGAGACCCACAGAGACTCACACTCATAGAGACCCACAGAGACCCACATTCATAGAGACCCACAGAGACTCACACTTATAGAGACCCACAGAGACTCACACTCATAGAGACCCACAGAGACTCACACTCATAGAGACCCACAGAGACTCACACTCATAGAGACCCACAGAGACCCACACTCATAAAACCCACAGAGACCCACAGAGACTCACACTCATAGAGACCCACAGAGACCCACACTCATAGAGACCCACAGAGACCCACAGAGACTCACACTCATAGAGACCCACAGAGACCCACACTCATAGAGACCCACAGAGACTCACACTCATAGAGACCCACAGAGACCCACACTCATAGAGACCCACAGAGACCCACAGAGACTCACACTCATAGAGACCCACAGAGACCCACACTCATAGAGACCCACTGAGACCCACACTCATAGTGACGTGTAAGCCCCGCCCCCGTTCTCCCCACCCCTCAAAGGGGCGTGGCCTTGCGGGTGTGGGCGGGGCGATCGCGAGGAGGGAAGAGGCGGGGCATGGGTGTGGCTTTGGGAATGTGGGCGGGGCGATCGCCGATGTGGGCGTGGCTTTACAAATGAGGGGCGGGGCAATCGTGTGTTCGTGGGGGCGGGGCGCTAATAGCACCGCCCCTCCGCGCGCCGATGTGATGACGTCACCCCCTGCCCCTCCCCCCCTCCACGCCACTCAACATTTGGCGGATTTTGATGGAAAGAAACGGAGAGAGACACCACACAGATAGACAAACACACACACAGATAGACACACACAGATAGACACACAGACACACACAGATAGACACACAGACACACACAGATAGACACACAGACACACACACAGATAGACACACAGACACACACAGATACACACACAGATAGACACACAGACACACACAGATACACACAGACACACACACAGATAGACACACAGACACACACAGATACACACACAGATAGACACAGATAGACACAGACACACACACAGATAGACACACAGACACACACAGACACACACAGATACACACAGATAGACACACAGACACACACAGACACACACACAGATAGACACACAGACACACACAGATACACACAGATAGACACACAGACACACACAGATAGACACACAGACACACACAGATAGACACACAGACACACACACAGATAGACACACAGACACACACAGACACAGATAGACACAGACACACACAGACACACACACAGACACACACATAGACACCACACAGATAGACACAGACACAGATAAACACACACACAGACACACACAGAGACACAGACACACACACAGACACAGGTAGACGCACACACAGACAGACACACACACAGAGACACACACACACACAGAGACACAGACACACAGAGAGACACACACAGAGACACACAGAGAGACACACACAGAGACACACACAGACACACACACAGACACAGAGACACACACAGACAGACACACACACACAGACACACACACAGAGACACACACACAGAGACAGACAGAGATAGAGACACAGGCAGAGAGACAGACACAGAGACACAAACAGAGACACACAGAAAGACAGAGACACACACACAGACACACACACACAGAGACACACAGAGACACCCACAGACACACACAGACACACACAGAGACACTCACAGAGACACAGAGACACACACAGAGACACACACAGACACACACAGAGACATACACAGAGACACACACACAGACACACACACACAGACACACACACAGAGACACACACACACAGACACACACAGAGACACACACACACACAGACACACACACAGATACACACAGACACACACACACACAGAGACACACACACAGAGAGACACACACAGACACACACAGACACAGAGAGACAGAGAGACACACACACACAGATACACACAGACACACACACACACAGAGAAACACACAGAGAGACACACACACACAGAGACATACAGAGACACACACAGACACAGAGAGACACAGAGAGACACACACACACAGATACACACAGACACACACACACACACAGAGAAACACACAGAGAGACACACACACACAGAGACATACAGAGACACACACAGACACAGAGAGACACAGAGAGACACACACACACAGAGACACACACAGAGAGACAGAGACGAGGTGATGGTGATGACTGCGAGGTGCACGTGAGAGACATGCGATCAGGGTGAGTAGGTGGGGCAGCAGGGTGAGTAGGGGGGTGAGTAGGAGGGTGAGTAGGTGGAGCAGCAGGGTGAGTAGGGGGGTGAGTAGGTGGGTGAGTAGGAGGGTGAGTAGGTGGAGCAGCAGGGTGAGTAGGGGGGTGAGTAGGAGGGTGAGTAGGTGGGTGAGTAGGTGGGTGAGTAGGGGGGTGAGTAGGGGGGTGAGTAGGAGGGTGAGTAGGGGGGTGAGTAGGGGGGTGAGTAGGAGGGTGAGTAGGTGGGTGAGTAGGTGGGTGAGTAGGAGGGTGAGTAGGTGGGTGAGTAGGAGGGTGAGTAGGTGGGGCAGCAGGGTGAGTAGGGGGGTGAGTAGGGGGGTGAGTAGGGGGGTGAGTAGGAGGGTGAGTAGGTGGGGCAGCAGGGTGAGTAGGGGGGTGAGTAGGTGGGTGAGTAGGAGGGTGAGTAGGGGGGTGAGTAGGAGGGTGAGTAGGGGGGTGAGTAGGGGGGTGAGTAGGAGGAGTAGGAGGGTGAGTAGGGGGGTGAGTAGGGGGGTGAGTAGGAGGGTGAGTAGGTGGGTGAGTAGGTGGGTGAGTAGGTGGGTGAGTAGGAGGGTGAGTAGGTGGGTGAGTAGGGGGGTGAGTAGGAGGGTGAGTAGGTGGGGCAGCAGGGTGAGTAGGGGGTGAGTAGGGGGGTGAGTAGGGGGGTGAGTAGGAGGGTGAGTAGGTGGGGCAGCAGGGTGAGTAGGGGGGTGAGTAGGTGGGTGAGTAGGAGGGTGAGTAGGTGGGTGAGTAGGTGGGTGAGTAGGAGGGTGAGTAGGTGGGGCAGCAGGGTGAGTAGGGGGGTGAGTAGGGGGGTGAGTAGGAGGGTGAGTAGGTGGGTGAGTAGGTGGGTGAGTAGGAGGGTGAGTAAGTGGGGCAGCAGGGTGAGTAGGGGGGTGAGTAGGAGGGTGAGTAGGAGGGTGAGTAGGAGGGTGAGTAGGTGGGGCAGCAGGGTGAGTAGGGGGGTGAGTAGGGGGGTGAGTAGGGGGGTGAGTAGGGGGGTGAGTAGGTGGGGTAGCAGGGTGAGTAGGGGGGTGAGTAGGGGGGTGAGTAGGTGGGGCAGCAGGGTGAGTAGAAGGGTGAGTAGGGGGGTGAGTAGGGGGGTGAGTAGGGGGGTGAGTAGGTGGGGTAGCAGGGTGAGTAGGGGGGTGAGTAGGGGGGTGAGTAGGGGGGTGAGTAGGAGGGTGAGTAGGTGGGGCAGCAGGGTGAGTAGGAGGGTGAGTAGGGGGGTGAGTAGGAGGGTGAGTAGGAGGGTGAGTAGGGGGGTGAGTAGGAGGGTGAGTAGGTGGGGCAGCAGGGTGAGTAGGAGGGTGAGTAGGGGGGTGAGTAGGGGGGTGAGTAGGTGGGGCAGCAGGGTGAGTAGGGGGGTGAGTAGGGGGGTGAGTAGGTGGGGCAGCAGGGTGAGTAGGGGGGTGAGTAGGAGGGTGAGTAGGTGGGGCAGCAGGGTGAGTAGGGGGGTGAGTAGGGGGGTGAGTAGGGGGGTGAGTAGGAGGGTGAGTAGGTGGGGCAGCAGGGTGAGTAGGGGGGTGAGTAGGAGGGTGAGTAGGAGGGTGAGTAGGAGGGTGAGTAGGGGGGTGAGTAGGTGGGGCAGCAGGGTGAGTAGGGGGGTGAGTAGGGGGGTGAGTAGGGGGGTGAGTAGGGGGGTGAGTAGGAGGGTGAGTAGGTGGGACAGCAGGGTGAGTAGGAGGGTGATTAGGAGGGTGAGTAGGGGGGTGAGTAGGAGGGTGAGTAGGGGGGTGAGTAGGTGGGGCAGCAGGGTGAGTAGGGGGGTGAGTAGGGGGGTGAGTAGGGGGGTGAGTAGGAGGGTGAGTAGGGGGGTGAGTAGGAGGGTGAGTAGGGGGGTGAGTAGGGGGGTGAGTAGGGGGGTGAGTAGGGGGGTGAGTAGGAGGGTGAGTAGGTGGGACAGCAGGGTGAGTAGGAGGGTGATTAGGAGGGTGAGTAGGGGGGTGAGTAGGAGGGTGAGTAGGTGGGTGAGTAGGAGGGTGAGTAGGGGGGGGCAGGAGGGTGAGTAGGTGGGACAGCAGGGTGAGTAGGAGGGTGATTAGGAGGGTGAGTAGGGGGGTGAGTAGGAGGGTGAGTAGGGGGGTGAGTAGGTGGGTGAGTAGGAGGGTGAGTAGGGCAGCAGGGTGAGTGGGGGGGTGAGGAGGGGGGGGCAGCAGGGTGAGTGGGGGGGCAGCAGGGTGAGTGGGGGGGCAGCAGGGTGAGTGGGGGTGAGGAGGAGGGTGAGTAGGGGGGTGAGTAGGGGGGGGGGCAGGAGGGTGAGTGGGGGGGGGCAGGAGGGTGAGTGGGGGTGAGGAGGAGGGTGAGTAGGGGGGGCAGGAGGGGGGTGAGTAGGGGGGGGGGCAGGAGGGTGAGTGGGGGGGGGCAGGAGGGTGGTGGAGTTGGTGTATCGGCAGGAGATTGACGCTGGACTAAGATTTCACACTGCACGTGTCTCTCTCTCTCGTCTCTTGGCAACATCATCATCATCAGCAGCAGCAACATCATCAGCAGCAGCAACATCATCAACAGCAGCAGTAGCAGCAGCATCATCGACACCATCATCAACACCATCATCTACATCATCATCTACATCATCATCAGCACCAACAACATCATCATCAACACTAACAACATCATCAGCACCATCATCATCAGCACCATCAGCAACATCAGCATCATCAGCAACATCAGCAGCAGCAGCTGGAACAACGGGAACGGGAGGGGAGACTGCGGCCTGGTCGGCCTCGGGCCCTGCCGCGTTTTCCTGGCGGCGGCCGCCGGGCCCCGAGCGCCTCCCCCGGCAGGAGTCGGGATCGAGGAAGGGGTCAGCCCGTAGCGGTGAAAGCATCGCCTTGTGAGTGCAAGCACACTGTACACACGCACTGTACGCACTGTACACACACTGTACGCACACCGTACACACACTGTACATACACAGTACACACACTGTACGTGCACAGTACACACACTGTACACACTGTACACACACACTGTAGTGTACACTACACACACAGCACACACAGTAAACACACACAGTACACACACAGTGTACACACACACAGTACACACACAGTGTACACACACACACAGTACACACACACACAGTACACACACAGTACACATACACACAGTACACACACAGTACACACACACACAGTACACACACAGCACACACACAGTACACACACAGTACACACACACACAGTACACACACAGTACACATACACACAGTACACACACAGTGTACACACACACACACACAGTACACACACAGTACACACACAGTACACACTGTACACACACAGTGTACACACACACACAGTACACACACAGTGTACACACACAGTACACACACACAGTACACACACACACAGTACACACACAGTACACACACTGTACACACTGTACACACTGTACACACACAGTGTACACACACACACAGTACACACACAGTACACACACACAGTACACATACAGTACACATACACACAGTACACACACTGTAGTGTACACTACACACAGTACACACACACAGTACACACACACAGTACACACACACAGTACACACACACACACAGTACACACACAGTACACACACACAGTACACACACAGTACACACACAGTACACACACAGTATACACACACAGTACACACACAGTACACACACACACAGTACACACACACACACAGTACACACACAGTACACACACACACAGTACACACACACAGTACACACACAGTATACACACACACACAGTACACACACAGTACACACACACACAGTACACACACAGTACACACACAGTACACACACACAGTACACACACACAGTACACACACAGTACACACACACACACAGTACACACACAGTACACACACACACAGTACACACACAGTATACACACACAGTACACACACAGTACACACACACACAGTACACACACACACACAGTACACACACAGTACACACACACAGTACACACACAGTACACACACACACACAGTACACACAGTACACACACACAGTACACACACACGGTTCAGTGGTGAGTGGTGGTGGTGGGTGGTGGTGAGTAGTGGTGAGTAGTGGTGAGTGGTGGTGAATAGTGGTGGTGAGTAGTTTGGTGAGTAGTGGTGGTGAGTGATGGTGAGTGGTGGTGGTGAGTGTGGTGGTGAGTGGTGGTGAGTGGTGGTGGTGGTGAGTGGTGGTGGTGAGTGGTGGTGAGTGGTGGTGAGTGGTGGTGGTGGTGGTGAGTGGTGGTGGTGAGTGGTGGTGGTGAGTGGTAGTGGTGAGTGGTGGTGAGTGGTGGTGGTGAGTGGTGGTGGTGAGTGGTAGTGGTGAGTGCTAGTGGTGAGTGGTGGTGGTGGTGGTGAGTGGTGGTGGTGGTGGTGGTGAGTGGTGGTGGTGAGTAGTGGTGAGTAGTGGTGAGTGGTGGTGAGTGGTGGTGGTGGTGAGTGGTGGTGGTGAGTAGTGGTGAGTGGTGGTGAGTAGTGGTGGTGGTGAGTGGTGGTGAGTGGTGGTGGTGGTGAGTGGTGGTGGTGAGTAGTGGTGAGTGCTAGTGGTGAGTGGTGGTGGTGAGTGGTGAGTAGTGGTGGTGAGTGGTAGTGGTGAGTGCTAGTGGTGAGTGGTGGTGGTGGTGAGTGGTGGTGGTGGTGAGTGGTGGTGGTGAGTAGTGGTGAGTGGTGGTGAGTGGTGGTGAGTGGTAGTGGTGAGTGCTAGTGGTGAGTGGTGGTGGTGGTGAGTGGTGGTGGTGGTGGTGGTGAGTGGTGGTGGTGAGTAGTGGTGAGTGGTGGTGAGTGCTAGTGGTGAGTGGTGGTGGTAGTGGTGAGTGGTGAGTAGTGGTGAGTGGTGGTGAGTGGTGGTGAGTGATGGTGAGTGCTAGTGGTGAGTGGTGGTGGTGAGTGGTGGTGGTGAGTGGTGGTGAGTAGTGGTGAGTGGTGGTGAGTGGTGGTGAGTGGTGGTGGTGAGTAGTGGTGAGTGGTGGTGAGTGCTAGTGGTGAGTGGTGGTGGTAGTGGTGAGTGGTGAGTAGTGGTGAGTGGTGGTGAGTGGTGGTGAGTGGTGAGTGGTGGTGGTGAGTGGTGAGTGGTGGTGGTGAGTGGTGGTGAGTGGTGGTGGTGAGTGGTGAGTGGTAGTGGTGAGTGCTAGTGGTGAGTGGTGGTGAGTGGTGAGTGGTGAGTAGTCGTGGTGGTGAGTGGTGGTGAGTGGTGGTGGTGAGTGGTGGTGGTGAGTGGTGGTGAGTGGTGGTGGTGAGTGGTGGTGAGTGGTGGTGGTGAGTGGTGGTGAGTGGTGGTGAGTGGTGGTGGTGAGTGGTGGTGGTGAGTGGTGGTGAGTGGTGGTGGTGAGTGGTGGTGAGTGGTGGTGGTGAGTGGTGGTGAGTGGTGGTGAGTGGTGGTGGTGAGTGATGGTGGTGAGTGGTGGTGAGTGGTGGTGAGTGGTGGTGAGTGGTGGTGGTGAGTAGTGGTGAGTGGTGGTGGTGAGTGATGGTGGTGAGTGGTGGTGAGTGGTGGTGAGTGGTGGTGGTGAGTGGTGGTGAGTGGTGGTGGTGAGTGGTGGTGAGTGGTGGTGGTGAGTGGTGGTGAGTGGTGGTGAGTGGTGGTGGTGAGTGGTGGTGAGTGGTGGTGGTGAGTGGTGGTGAGTGGTGGTGGTGAGTAGTGGTGAGTGGTGGTGGTGAGTGGTGGTGGTGGTGAGTGGTGGTGAGTGCTAGTGGTGGTGGTGGTGAGTGGTGGTGAGTGGTGGTGGTGAGTGGTGGTGAGTGGTGGTGGTGAGTGGTGGTGGTGAGTGGTGGTGAGTGGTGGTGGTGAGTGGTGGTGGTGAGTGGTGGTGGTGAGTGGTGAGTGGTGGTGAGTGGTAGTGGTGAGTGGTGGTGGTGAGTAGTGGTGAGTGGTGGTGGTGGTGAGTGGTGGTGGTGAGTAGTGGTGAGTGGTGGTGAGTGGTGGTGGTGAGTGGTGGTGAGTGGTGGTGGTGGTGAGTGGTGGTGAGTGGTGGTGGTGAGTGGTGGTGGTGAGTGGTGGTGAGTGGTGGTGGTGGTGGTGAGTGGTGGTGGTGAGTGGTGGTAAGTGGTGGTGAGTGGTGGTGGTGAGTGGTGGTGGTGGTGAGTGGTGGTGAGTGGTGGTGGTGAGTGGTGGTGGTGGTGGTGAGTGGTGGTGGTGAGTGGTGGTGAGTGGTGGTGAGTGGTGGTGGTGGTGGTGGTGAGTGGTGGTGGTGGTGAGTGGTGGTGAGTGGTGGTGAGTGGTGGTGGTGAGTGGTGGTGGTGGTGAGTGGTGGTGAGTGGTGGTGGTGAGTGGTGGTGGTGGTGGTGAGTGGTGGTGGTGAGTGGTGGTGAGTGGTGGTGAGTGGTGGTGGTGAGTGGTGGTGAGTGGTGGTGGTGGTGAGTGGTGGTGAGTGGTGGTGGTGAGTGGTGGTGAGTGGTGGTGAGTGGTGGTGGTGAGTGGTGGTGAGTGGTGGTGGTGGTGAGTGGTGGTGAGTGGTGGTGGTGAGTGGTGGTGAGTGGTGGTGGTGAGTGGTGGTGAGTGGTGGTGGTGGTGAGTGGTGGTGGTGGTGAGTGGTGGTGAGTGGTGGTGGTGAGTGGTGGTGAGTGGTGGTGAGTGGTGGTGAGTGGTGGTGGTGAGTGGTGGTGAGTGGTGGTGGTGAGTGGTGGTGAGTGGTGGTGAGTGATGGTGGTGAGTGGTGAGTGGTGGTGGTGGTGGTGAGTGGTGGTGGTGGTGGTGAGTGGTGGTGAGTGGTGGTGGTGGTGAGTGGTGGTGGTGGTGGTGGTGAGTGGTGGTGAGTGGTGGTGAGTGGTGGTGAGTGGTGGTGAGTGGTGGTGGTGAGTGGTGGTGAGTGGTGGTGAGTGATGGTGGTGAGTGGTGAGTGGTGGTGGTGAGTGGTGGTGGTGAGTGGTGGTGGTGAGTGGTGGTGGTGGTGAGTGGTGGTGAGTGGTGGTGAGTGATGGTGAGTGCTAGTGGTGAGTGGTGGTGGTGAGTGGTGGTGGTGAGTGGTGGTGAGTAGTGGTGAGTGGTGGTGAGTGGTGGTGAGTGGTGGTGGTGAGTAGTGGTGAGTGGTGGTGAGTGCTAGTGGTGAGTGGTGGTGGTAGTGGTGAGTGGTGAGTAGTGGTGAGTGGTGGTGAGTGGTGGTGAGTGGTGAGTGGTGGTGGTGAGTGGTGAGTGGTGGTGGTGAGTGGTGGTGAGTGGTGGTGGTGAGTGGTGAGTGGTAGTGGTGAGTGCTAGTGGTGAGTGGTGGTGAGTGGTGAGTGGTGAGTAGTCGTGGTGGTGAGTGGTGGTGAGTGGTGGTGGTGAGTGGTGGTGGTGAGTGGTGGTGAGTGGTGGTGGTGAGTGGTGGTGAGTGGTGGTGGTGAGTGGTGGTGAGTGGTGGTGAGTGGTGGTGGTGAGTGGTGGTGGTGAGTGGTGGTGAGTGGTGGTGGTGAGTGGTGGTGAGTGGTGGTGGTGAGTGGTGGTGAGTGGTGGTGAGTGGTGGTGGTGAGTGATGGTGGTGAGTGGTGGTGAGTGGTGGTGAGTGGTGGTGAGTGGTGGTGGTGAGTAGTGGTGAGTGGTGGTGGTGAGTGATGGTGGTGAGTGGTGGTGAGTGGTGGTGAGTGGTGGTGGTGAGTGGTGGTGAGTGGTGGTGGTGAGTGGTGGTGAGTGGTGGTGGTGAGTGGTGGTGAGTGGTGGTGAGTGGTGGTGGTGAGTGGTGGTGAGTGGTGGTGGTGAGTGGTGGTGAGTGGTGGTGGTGAGTAGTGGTGAGTGGTGGTGGTGAGTGGTGGTGGTGGTGAGTGGTGGTGAGTGCTAGTGGTGGTGGTGGTGAGTGGTGGTGAGTGGTGGTGGTGAGTGGTGGTGAGTGGTGGTGGTGAGTGGTGGTGGTGAGTGGTGGTGAGTGGTGGTGGTGAGTGGTGGTGGTGAGTGGTGGTGGTGAGTGGTGAGTGGTGGTGAGTGGTAGTGGTGAGTGGTGGTGGTGAGTAGTGGTGAGTGGTGGTGGTGGTGAGTGGTGGTGGTGAGTAGTGGTGAGTGGTGGTGAGTGGTGGTGAGTGGTGGTGGTGAGTGGTGGTGAGTGGTGGTGGTGGTGAGTGGTGGTGAGTGGTGGTGGTGAGTGGTGGTGAGTGGTGGTGGTGGTGGTGAGTGGTGGTGGTGAGTGGTGGTAAGTGGTGGTGAGTGGTGGTGGTGAGTGGTGGTGGTGGTGAGTGGTGGTGAGTGGTGGTGGTGAGTGGTGGTGGTGGTGGTGAGTGGTGGTGGTGAGTGGTGGTGAGTGGTGGTGAGTGGTGGTGGTGGTGGTGGTGAGTGGTGGTGGTGGTGAGTGGTGGTGAGTGGTGGTGAGTGGTGGTGGTGAGTGGTGGTGGTGGTGAGTGGTGGTGAGTGGTGGTGGTGAGTGGTGGTGGTGGTGGTGAGTGGTGGTGGTGAGTGGTGGTGAGTGGTGGTGAGTGGTGGTGGTGAGTGGTGGTGAGTGGTGGTGGTGGTGAGTGGTGGTGAGTGGTGGTGGTGAGTGGTGGTGAGTGGTGGTGAGTGGTGGTGGTGAGTGGTGGTGAGTGGTGGTGAGTGGTGGTGAGTGTCGTTTCAGAATGGGCGACCCAGCCTACAATGCGTTGTACTTCTGGTCACACCCTCCGCCTAACCAGGTACCACAACAACATCAACAACATCAACAACAACATCAACAACATCATCAACAACATCAACAACATCAACAACAACATCAACAACATCATCAACAACATCAACAACAACATCAACAACAACATCAACAACATCAACAACATCAACAACAACATCAACAACATCATCAACAACATCAACAACATCAACAACAACATCAACAACATCTAGATTTCAAGTTTTCAAGTTTTCGTGACTGCAAGGATTTTTCGGTAAAGTTTCGTCGGTAAAAATAATAAATAAATAAAGTTAAATAATAAAATGCAAATAATAGCAATAAAATGATAAGGCACGACGTTTCGGGGGCAAAGCAAGCTTCCTTCATCAGGTGCAAAAAAAAGGTCACAGCAAAATAAGTGTAGTGTTAGTTCGTTGTGATGGGGCATTAATATTATATAGGGTTAGAGGTTTCGATTTAAAGCTTTCGTGACTGCAGGGATTCATCTTCTTGGTTCTTTCGGTAAAGTCATCACGTAGAATGGAAATAATAAAATAAAACATGATAAAAGAATAATATAATAATAAACTAATATAATACAAATAAAACATAATAAAATAATATAATAAAATAATGTGATTAAATAATTGTTTTATTTTTCGATTTAAAGCTTTCGTGACTGCAGGGATTCATCTTCTTGGTTCTTTCGGTAAAGTCATCGCGTAGAAGGGAAGTAATAAAATAATATAATAAAATAGTAAAATATTAAAAGAATATGCTGATATAATAAAATAGTAAAATATTAAAAGAATATGCTAATATAATAAAATAATAAAATATTAAAAGAATATGCTGATATAATAAAATAGT
>NC_136350.1:3895071-3897571 GCF_964198595.1 Lampetra fluviatilis
CAGGTGTGTGTGTGCAGGTGTGTGTGTGTGTGCAGGTGTGTGTGTGCAGGTGTGTGTGTGTACAGGTGTGTGTGTACAGGTGTGTGTGTGTGCAGGTGTGTGTGTGTGTGCAGGTGTGTGTGTGCAGGTGTGTGTGTGTGTGCAGGTGTGTGTGTGCAGGTGTGTGTGTGCAGGTGTGTGTGTGTACAGGTGTGTGTGTGTGTACAGGTGTGTGAGAGTGTGTACAGGTGTGTGTGTGCAGGTGTGTGTGTGTGTGTGTGCAGGTGTGTGTGTGCAGGTGTGTGTGTGCAGGTGTGTGTGCGTAGGTGTGTGTGTACAGGTGTGTGAGTGTGTACAGGTGTGTGTGTACAGGTGTGTGAGTGTGTGGAGGTGTGTGAGTGTGTACAGGTGTGTGTGTACAGGTGTGTGAGTGTGTGCAGGTGTGTGTGTACAGGTGTGTGAGTGTGTGCAGGTGTGTGTGTGTGTGCAGGTGTGTGTGTGTGTACAGGTGTGTGTGTGTGTACAGGTGTGTGTGTACAGGTGTGTGTGTACAGGTGTGTGTGTACAGGTGTGTGTGTACAGGTGTGTGTGTACAGGTGTGTGTGTACAGGTGTGTGAGTGTGTACAGGTGTGTGTGTGTACAGGTGTGTGTGTGTGTACAGGTGTGTGAGTGTGTACAGGTGTGTGTGTGTGTGCAGGTGTGTGTGTGTGTACAGGTGTGTGTGTGTGCAGGTGTGAGTGTGTGTACAGGTGTGTGTGTGTGTACAGGTGTGTGTGTACAGGTGTGTGTGTACAGGTGTGTGTGTACAGGTGTGTGTGTACAGGTGTGTGTGTACAGGTGTGTGTGTGTACAGGTGTGTGTGTGTGTGCAGGTGTGTGTGTGTGCAGGTGTGTGTGTGTGTACAGGTGTGTGTGTGTGCAGGTGTGTGTGTGTGTGCAGGTGTGTGTGTGCAGGTGTGTGTGTGTGTACAGGTGTGTGTGTGTGCAGGTGTGTGTGTGTGTGCAGGTGTGTGTGTACAGGTGTGTGTGTGTGCAGGTGTGTGTGTGTACAGGTGTGTGTGTACAGGTGTGTGAGTGTGTACAGGTGTGTGAGTGTGTGTACAGGTGTGTGTGTACAGGTGTGTGTGTGTGTGCAGGTGTGAGTGTGTACAGGTGTGTGTGTGTACAGGTGTGAGTGTGTGTACAGGTGTGTGTGTACAGGTGTGTGTGTGTACAGGTGTGTGTGTACAGGTGTGTGTGTGTACAGGTGTGAGTGTGTGTACAGGTGTGTGTGTACAGGTGTGTGTGTGCAGGTGTGTGTGTGTGCAGGTGTGTGTGTGTGCAGGTGTGTGTGTGTGCAGGTGTGTGTGTGCAGGTGTGTGTGTGTGTGCAGGTGTGTGTGTGCAGGTGTGTGTGTGTACAGGTGTGTGTGTACAGGTGTGTGTGTGTGCAGGTGTGTGTGTGCAGGTGTGTGTGTGCAGGTGTGTGTGTGTGTGCAGGTGTGTGTGTGCAGGTGTGTGTGTGCAGGTGTGTGTGTGTACAGGTGTGTGTGTGTGTACAGGTGTGTGAGAGTGTGTACAGGTGTGTGTGTGCAGGTGTGTGTGTGTGTGTGTGTGCAGGTGTGTGTGTGCAGGTGTGTGTGTGCAGGTGTGTGTGCGTAGGTGTGTGTGTACAGGTGTGTGAGTGTGTACAGGTGTGTGTGTACAGGTGTGTGAGTGTGTGGAGGTGTGTGAGTGTGTACAGGTGTGTGTGTA
Organism: Lampetra fluviatilis; assembly: GCF_964198595.1. Classification (NCBI taxonomy): domain Eukaryota; kingdom Metazoa; phylum Chordata; class Hyperoartia; order Petromyzontiformes; family Petromyzontidae; genus Lampetra; species Lampetra fluviatilis. The sequence continues at coordinate 3,896,784 of NC_136350.1, forward strand.
CAGGTGTGTGAGTGTGTGCAGGTGTGTGTGTACAGGTGTGTGTGTACAGGTGTGTGAGTGTGTGCAGGTGTGTGTGTGTGTGCAGGTGTGTGTGTGTGTACAGGTGTGTGTGTGTGTACAGGTGTGTGTGTACAGGTGTGTGTGTACAGGTGTGTGTGTACAGGTGTGTGTGTACAGGTGTGTGAGTGTGTACAGGTGTGTGTGTGTGTGCAGGTGTGTGTGTGTGTACAGGTGTGTGTGTGTGCAGGTGTGAGTGTGTGTACAGGTGTGTGTGTGTGTACAGGTGTGTGTGTACAGGTGTGTGTGTACAGGTGTGTGTGTACAGGTGTGTGTGTACAGGTGTGTGTGTGTACAGGTGTGTGTGTGTGTGCAGGTGTGTGTGTGTGCAGGTGTGTGTGTGTGTACAGGTGTGTGTGTGTGCAGGTGTGTGTGTGTGTGCAGGTGTGTGTGTGCAGGTGTGTGTGTGTGTACAGGTGTGTGTGCAGGTGTGTGTGTGTGTGCAGGTGTGTGTGTACAGGTGTGTGTGTGTGCAGGTGTGTGTGTGTACAGGTGTGTGTGTACAGGTGTGTGTGTGTGTGCAGGTGTGAGTGTGTACAGGTGTGTGTGTACAGGTGTGTGAGTGTGTACAGGTGTGTGAGTGTGTGTACAGGTGTGTGTGTACAGGTGTGTGTGTGTGTACAGGTGTGTGAGTGTGTGTACAGGTGTGTGTGTACAGGTGTGTGTGTGTGTGCAGGTGTGAGTGTGTACAGGTGTGAGTGTGTGTACAGGTGTGTGTGTACAGGTGTGTG
>NC_136350.1:3902571-3967123 GCF_964198595.1 Lampetra fluviatilis
TCCCCGTGTCTCACCGTGTCTCTCCCCGTGTCTCCGCGTGTCTCCCCGTATCTCCCCGTGTCTCCCCGTGTCTCACCGTGTCTCCCCGTGTCTCCGCGTGTCTCTCCCCGTGTCTCCCTCTCTCTCCCTCCCCGTGTCTCCCCGTGTCTCCGCGTGTCTCTCCCCGTGTCTCCCTCTCTCTCCCTCCCCGTGTCTCCCCGTGTCTCCGCGTGTCTCTCCCCGTGTCTCCCTCTCTCTCCCTCCCCGTGTCTCCCCGTGTCTCCCCCCGTGTCTCACCCCGTGTCTCCCCGTGTCTCCCCGTGTCTCCCCGTGTCTCCCTCTCTCTCCCTCCCCGTGTCTCACCGTGTCTCTCCCCGTGTCTCCGCGTGTCTCCCCGTGTCTCCCTCTCTCTCTCTCCCTCCCCGTGTCTCCCCGTGTCTCCCCGTGTCTCACCCCGTGTCTCCCCGTGTCTCACCCCGTGTCTCCCCGTGTCTCCCCGTGTCTCCCTCTCTCTCTCTCCCTCCCCGTGTCTCCCCGTGTCTCCCCCCGTGTCTCACCGTGTCTCTCCCCGTGTCTCCCCGTGTCTCCCTCTCTCTCCCTCCCCGTGTCTCACCGTGTCTCTCCCCGTGTCTCCGCGTGTCTCCCCGTGTCTCCCCGTGTCTCCACGTGTCTCCCCGTGTCTCACCCCGTGTCTCCCCGTGTCTCCCCGTGTCTCCCTCTCTCTCTCTCCCTCCCCGTGTCTCACCGTGTCTCTCCCCGTGTCTCCCCGTGTCTCCGCGTGTCTCCCCGTGTCTCCGCGTGTCTCCCCGTGTCTCCCCGTGTCTCACCGTGTCTCCGCGTGTCTCTCCCCGTGTCTCCCTCTCTCTCCCTCCCCGTGTCTCCCCATGTCTCCGCGTGTCTCCCCGTGTCTCACCGTGTCTCCGCGTGTCTCTCCCCGTGTCTCCCTCTCTCTCCCTCCCCGTGTCTCCCCCCGTGTCTCCCCGTGTCTCCCTCTCTCTCCCTCCCCGTGTCTCCCCGTATCTCCCTCTCTCTCCCCGTGTCTCCGCGTGTCTCACCGTATCTCCCCGTGTCTCCCCGTGTCTCCGCGTGTCTCCCCGTGTCTCCCCGTGTCTCCCCGTGTCTCCCCGTGTCTCCCCGTGTCTCCCCGCGTCTCCCTCTCTCTCCCTCCCCGTGTCTCCCCGTGTCTCCGCGTGTCTCACCGTGTCTCCCCGTGTCTCCCCGTGTCTCCCCGAGTCTCCGCGTGTCTCACCGTGTCTCCCCGTGTCTCCCCGTGTCTCCCCGTGTCTCCCCGTGTCTCCCCGTGTCTCCGCGTGTCTCCAGGATACACACAGGGGACAGACCGTACCACTGTTCCCACCCCAGCTGTGGCAAGGCCTTCACGCAGCTCTCAAACCTACAGGTGGGCACAGACAAAGATCCCCCGTGTAGCCTCTAGCAGGCTGTAGGGGCAAGTGCTGTTAGTAGCAGCACCTACACAGACAAAGATCCCCCGTGTAGCCTCTAGCAGGCTATAGGGGCAAGTGCTGTCCGTAGCACCTACACACAGACAAAGATCCCCCAGGTAGCCCCCACAAGCGCACACACACAAGGCTGTGTGTGTGTGTGGGTCTGTGTGTGTCTATCTGTGTGCGTGTGTGTGTGTCTGTGTGTCTGTGTGTGTGAGTCTAACTGTGTGTGTGTGTCTACCTGTGTGTGTCTGTGTGTGTCTGTGTGTGTGTGTCTGTGTGTGTGTGAGTCTAACTGTGTGTGTGTGTATCTGTGTGTGTGTGTCTGTGTGTTTCTGTGTGTGTGTGTCTGTGTGTGTGTGTCTGTGTGTGTGTGTGTGTCTGTGTGTGAGTCTAACTGTGTGTGTGTGTCTATCTGTGTGTGTATCTATCTGTGTCTGTGTGTGTGTGTCTGTCTGTCTGTGAGTCTAACTGTGTGTGTGTGTATCTGTGTGTGTGTGTGTCTGTGTGTTTCTGTGTGTGTGTGTCTGTGTGTGTCTGTGTGTGTGTGTGTCTGTGTGTGTGTCAGTCTCACCAGCGCAGACACAACAAGGAGAAGCCGTACAAGTGTGGCAAGTGTTCGCGAGGCTACGCCGACGCCGACACGCTACACACACACGTGTGCACCCCGCACGTGCGCGCTCCCAAAGCCTTCCGTTGCTCCGTGTGTGGGCGGGCCTACTCCTCGGTGCGTATACACACAGATACACACACAGACACACACACACAGATACACACACACACAGTTAGACTCACACACAGACAGACACACACACACAGAAACACACAGACACACACACACAGATACACACACACACAGTTAGACTCACACACAGACAGACACACACACACAGATACACACACACACACACAGATACACACACACAGACACACACACAGATACACACACACACACGCTACACACACACAGATACACACACACACACAGGTACACACACACACACAGACACACACACACAGGTACACACACACACAGATACACACACACAGATACACACACACACAGATAGACACACACACACACATAGACACATACACACACATAGACACATACACACACATAGATACACACACACAGATACACACACGCACGCGTGTGTGTATCTGTGTGTGTGTCTATGTGTCTCTGTGTGTCTCTGTGTGTGTGTACAGGAGACGTACCTGTCCAAGCACATGCTGAAGCACGTCTCTGTGTCTATGTGTGTGTGTCTATGTGTGTGTGTCTCTGTGTGTGTGTACAGGAGACGTACCTGTCCAAGCACATGCTGAAGCACGTCTCTGTGTCTATGTGTGTGTGTCTATGTGTGTGTGTCTATCTGTGTGTGTGTACAGGAGACGTACCTGTCCAAGCACATGCTGAAGCACGTCTCTGTGTCTATGTGTGTGTGTCTATGTGTGTGTGTCTCTGTGTGTGTGTACAGGAGACGTACCTGTCCAAGCACATGCTGAAGCACGTCTCTGTGTCTATGTGTGTGTGTCTATGTGTGTGTGTCTATCTGTGTGTGTGTACAGGAGACGTACCTGTCCAAGCACATGCTGAAGCACGTCTCTGTGTCTATGTGTGTGTGTCTATGTGTCTATCTGTGTGTGTGTACAGGAGACGTACCTGTCCAAGCACATGCTGAAGCACGTCTCTGTGTCTATGTGTGTGTGTCTATGTGTGTGTCTATGTGTGTGTGTCTACAGGAGACGTACCTGTCCAAGCACATGCTGAAACACGTCTCTGTGTCTAAGTGTGTGTGTCTATGTGTGTGTGTCTATCTGTGTGTGTGTACAGGAGACGTACCTGTCCAAGCACATGCTGAAGCACGTCTCTGTGTCTATGTGTGTGTGTCTATGTGTGTGTGTCTATCTGTGTGTGTGTACAGGAGACGTACCTGTCCAAGCACATGCTGAAGCACGTCTCTGTGTCTATGTGTGTGTGTCTATGTGTGTGTGTCTATCTGTGTGTCTATGTCTGTGTGTGTCTCTGTGTGTGTGTCTATCTGTGTGTGTGTACAGGAGACGTACCTGTCCAAGCACATGCTGAAGCACGTCTCTGTGTCTATGTGCGTGTGTCTATGTGTGTGTGTCTTATCTGTGTGTGTGTACAGGAGACGTACCTGTCCAAGCACATGCTGAAGCACGTCTCTGTGTCTATGTGTGTGTGTCTATGTGTGTGTCTATGTGTGTGTGTCTACAGGAGACGTACCTGTCCAAGCACATGCTGAAGCACGTCTCTGTGTCTATGTGTGTGTGTCTATCTGTGTGTGTGTCTATCTGTGTGTGTGTACAGGAGACGTACCTGTCCAAGCACATGCTGAAGCACGTCTCTGTGTCTATGTGTGTGTGTCTATGTGTGTGTGTCTATGTGTGTGTCTATGTGTGTGTGTCTACAGGAGACGTACCTGTCCAAGCACATGCTGAAGCACGTCTCTGTGTCTATGTGTGTGTGTCTATGTGTGTGTGTCTATCTGTGTGTGTGTACAGGAGACGTACCTGTCCAAGCACATGCTGAAGCACGTCTCTGTGTCTATGTGTGTGTGTCTATGTGTGTGTGTCTATGTGTGTGTGTCTACAGGAGACGTACCTGTCCAAGCACATGCTGAAGCACGTCTCTGTGTCTATGTGTGTGTGTCTATGTGTGTGTGTCTATCTGTGTGTGTGTACAGGAGACGTACCTGTCCAAGCACATGCTGAAGCACGTCTCTGTGTCTATGTGTGTGTGTCTATGTGTGTGTGTCTATCTGTGTGTCTATGTCTGTGTGTGTCTCTGTGTGTGTGTCTATCTGTGTGTGTGTACAGGAGACGTACCTTTCCAAGCACATGCTGAAGCACGTCTCTGTGTCTATGTGTGTGTGTCTATGTGTGTGTGTGTCTATCTGTGTGTGTGTACAGGAGACGTACCTGTCCAAGCACATGCTGAAGCACGTCTCTGTGTCTATGTGTGTGTGTCTATGTGTGTGTGTCTATCTGTGTGTGTGTACAGGAGACGTACCTGTCCAAGCACATGCTGAAGCACGTCTCTGTGTCTATGTGTGTGTGTCTATGTGTGTGTGTCTATCTGTGTGTGTGTACAGGAGACGTACCTGTCCAAGCACATGCTGAAACACGTCTCTGTGTCTATGTGTGTGTGTCTATGTGTGTGTGTCTATGTGTGTGTGTCTACAGGAGACGTACCTGTCCAAGCACATGCTGAAGCACGTCTCTGTGTCTATGTGTGTGTGTCTATGTGTGTGTCTATGTGTGTGTGTCTACAGGAGACGTACCTGTCCAAGCACATGCTGAAGCACGTCTCTGTGTCTATGTGTGTGTGTCTATCTGTGTGTGTGTCTATCTGTGTGTGTGTACAGGAGACGTACCTGTCCAAGCACATGCTGAAGCACGTCTCTGTGTCTATGTGTGTGTGTCTATGTGTGTGTGTCTCTGTGTGTGTGTACAGGAGACGTACCTGTCCAAGCACATGCTGAAGCACGTCTCTGTGTCTATGTGTGTGTGTCTATGTGTGTGTGTCTATGTGTGTGTGTCTACAGGAGACGTACCTGTCCAAGCACATGCTGAAGCACGTCTCTGTGTCTATGTGTGTGTGTCTATGTGTGTGTGTCTATGTGTGTGTGTCTATCTGTGTGTGTGTACAGGAGACGTACCTGTCCAAGCACATGCTGAAGCACGTCTCTGTGTCTATGTGTGTGTGTCTATGTGTGTGTGTCTATCTGTGTGTGTGTACAGGAGACGTACCTGTCCAAGCACATGCTGAAGCACGTCTCTGTGTCTATGTGTGTGTGTCTATGTGTGTGTGTCTATGTGTGTGTGTCTACAGGAGACGTACCTGTCCAAGCACATGCTGAAACACGTCTCTGTGTCTAAGTGTGTGTGTCTATGTGTGTGTGTCTATCTGTGTGTGTGTACAGGAGACGTACCTGTCCAAGCACATGCTGAAGCACGTCTCTGTGTCTATGTGTGTGTGTCTATGTGTGTGTGTCTATCTGTGTGTGTGTACAGGAGACGTACCTGTCCAAGCACATGCTGAAGCACGTCTCTGTGTCTATGTGTGTGTGTCTATGTGTGTGTGTCTATGTGTGTGTCTATGTGTGTGTGTCTACAGGAGACGTACCTGTCCAAGCACATGTTGAAGCACGTCTCTGTGTCTATGTGTGTGTGTCTATGTGTGTGTGTCTATCTGTGTGTGTGTACAGGAGACGTACCTGTCCAAGCACATGCTGAAGCACGTCTCTGTGTCTATGTGTGTGTGTCTATGTGTGTGTGTCTATGTGTGTGTGTCTACAGGAGACGTACCTGTCCAAGCACATGCTGAAGCACGTCTCTGTGTCTATGTGTGTGTGTCTATGTGTGTGTGTCTATCTGTGTGTGTGTACAGGAGACGTACCTGTCCAAGCACATGCTGAAGCACGTCTCTGTGTCTATGTGTGTGTGTCTATGTGTGTGTGTCTATCTGTGTGTCTATGTCTGTGTGTGTCTCTGTGTGTGTGTCTATCTGTGTGTGTGTACAGGAGACGTACCTTTCCAAGCACATGCTGAAGCACGTCTCTGTGTCTATGTGTGTGTGTCTATGTGTGTGTGTGTCTATCTGTGTGTGTGTACAGGAGACGTACCTGTCCAAGCACATGCTGAAGCACGTCTCTGTGTCTATGTGTGTGTGTCTATGTGTGTGTGTCTATCTGTGTGTGTGTACAGGAGACGTACCTGTCCAAGCACATGCTGAAGCACGTCTCTGTGTCTATGTGTGTGTGTCTATGTGTGTGTGTCTATCTGTGTGTGTGTACAGGAGACGTACCTGTCCAAGCACATGCTGAAACACGTCTCTGTGTCTATGTGTGTGTGTCTATGTGTGTGTGTCTATGTGTGTGTGTCTACAGGAGACGTACCTGTCCAAGCACATGCTGAAGCACGTCTCTGTGTCTATGTGTGTGTCTATGTGTGTGTGTCTACAGGAGACGTACCTGTCCAAGCACATGCTGAAGCACGTCTCTGTGTCTATGTGTGTGTGTCTATCTGTGTGTGTGTCTATCTGTGTGTGTGTACAGGAGACGTACCTGTCCAAGCACATGCTGAAGCACGTCTCTGTGTCTATGTGTGTGTGTCTATGTGTGTGTGTCTATCTGTGTGTGTCTACAGGAGACGTACCTGTCCAAGCACATGCTGAAGCACGTCTCTGTGTCTATGTGTGTGTGTCTATGTGTGTGTGTCTATGTGTGTGTGTCTACAGGAGACGTACCTGTCCAAGCACATGCTGAAGCACGTCTCTGTGTCTATGTGTGTGTGTCTATGTGTGTGTGTCTATCTGTGTGTGTGTACAGGAGACGTACCTGTCCAAGCACATGCTGAAGCACGTCTCTGTGTCTATGTGTGTGTGTCTATGTGTGTGTGTCTATGTGTGTGTGTCTACAGGAGACGTACCTGTCCAAGCACATGCTGAAGCACGTCTCTGTGTCTATGTGTGTGTGTCTATGTGTGTGTGTGTCTATCTGTGTGTGTGTACAGGAGACGTACCTGTCCAAGCACATGCTGAAGCACGTCTCTGTGTCTATGTGTGTGTGTCTATGTGTGTGTGTGTCTATCTGTGTGTGTGTACAGGAGACGTACCTGTCCAAGCACATGCTGAAGCACGTCTCTGTGTCTATGTGTGTGTGTCTATGTGTGTGTGTCTATCTGTGTGTGTGTACAGGAGACGTACCTGTCCAAGCACATGCTGAAGCACGTCTCTGTGTCTATGTGTGTGTGTCTATGTGTGTGTGTCTATCTGTGTGTGTGTACAGGAGACGTACCTGTCCAAGCACATGCTGAAACACGTCTCTGTGTCTATGTGTGTGTGTCTATGTGTGTGTGTCTACAGGAGACGTACCTGTCCAAGCACATGCTGAAACACGTCTCTGTGTCTATGTGTGTGTGTCTATGTGTGTGTGTCTACAGGAGACGTACCTGTCCAAGCACATGCTGAAACACGTCTCTGTGTCTATGTGTGTGTGTCTATGTGTGTGTGTCTACAGGAGACGTACCTGTCCAAGCACATGCTGAAACACGTCTCTGTGTCTATGTGTGTGTGTCTATGTGTGTGTGTCTATGTGTGTGTGTCTACAGGAGACGTACCTGTCCAAGCACATGCTGAAACACGTCTCTGCGCCGTGTCTCCCGCGCCACTCCGAGTGCATCACGGAACCAACTCCTCGTCCCGACACTCCGCCATGCAGCATGTGCCCCCCCCCTTACATGTAACATGCGTGTCACGCACATACATGTAACATGTGTCACCCACAATGTACATGTAACATGCGTGTCACCCACAATGTACATGTAACACGTGTCACCCACATACATGTAACATGTGTGTCACCCACAATGTACATGTAACACGTGTCACCCACATACATGTAACATGTGTCACCCACAATGTACATGTAACATGTGTGTCACCCACAATGTGCATGTAACACGTGTCACCCACAATGTGCATGTAACACGTGTCACCCACATACATGTAACATGTGTCACCCCCAACGCACATGTGAAGGTGGGGGGCAGAGAGAGGGAGAGATGCTGGGGGTTGGTGGGTGGTTTGGGGGGGTAGAGAACGCAGAGACCTTGACACTCACTCACCCACTCACTCACTCATCCACTCACTCGCACACTCACCCACTCACTCACCTGCCCACTCACTCGCCCACTCACTCACTCACTCACCCGCCCACTCACTCGCCTGCTCACCTACCCACTCGCTCACCCACTCACTCGCCCGCTCACTCACCCGCCCACTCACTCACCCATTCACCCAACCACTCACCCACCCACCCACCGACTCACTCACCCACTTACCCACTCACCAACTCACCCGCTTACTCACTCGCTCACCCACTCACCCGCTCACTCACCCACTCACTCACCCACTCACTCACCCACCCGCTCACCCACTCACTCACCCACCCACTCACTCACCCGCTCACTCACCCACCCGCTCACCCACACAAAGCTCCCCCGTGTAGCCCCTAGCAGGCTGTAGGGGCAAGTGCTGTCAGTAGCACCTACACGCAGACAAAGCTCCCCCGTGTAGCCTCTAGCAGGCTGTAGGGGCAAGTGCTGTCAGTAGCACCTACACACAGACAAAGCTCCCCCGTGTAGCCTCTAGCAGGCTGTAGGGGCAAGTGCTGTCAGTAGCACCTACACACAGACAAAGCTCCCCCAGGTAGCCTCTAGCAGGCTGTAGGGGCAAGTGCTGTCAGTAGCGAGTAGCAGCACCTATGGAGGCTACCGGCACTGTGGCACACACAGAGGGGGTGGGTGGCCAGCACCACGCCCGGCCGCCTTTGTCTCTCCCCCAGTGCTAGCCATGTCCACTACACCACCGCCTCATCTGGTATTCATTTAAGGCTGAGTTGACCTAGGGGAGACCCAGGACCGGTTTCGGTTATTAGTCACTGAGACCCTGTCTCTCCTAACACTGATTCCTTATCTCTAACACTGACGTCACACCACGATGTTCGTACCAGGCTAGGTGCACTTTCGCTCGCTGGACTTGTGGGGTGCGCGACTGTTGGGATTCTTCCAGTGAGAAAAATGTTCATGTTCTTGGGTGTCGGTGTGTGGGGGATGGGACCGTCCTCGCCTGGAAGGCCTGGGGAGAAGCCTAGACAAGGCCTCTGGCTGGGACGGGCAAGTGTGGTGGGGGGGGGGGTCTCGCCTGGAAATCCTAGGGAGAAGCCTAGACAGGGCCTCTGGCTGTGACCGGCAGGGCAAGTGTGGGTGGGTGGAGGGATTGCTCGCCTGGATGGCCTGGGGAGAAGCCTAGACAAGGCCTCTGGCTGGGACGGGCAAGTGTGGGGGGTGGGGGGCGTTCTATAGCCTGGAAATCCTAGGGAGAAGCCTGGACAGGGCCTCCGGCTTGAACGGGCAGGGCAAGTGTGGGTGGGTGGAGTGACTGTGCTCGCCTGGAAGGCCTGGGGAGAAGCCTAGACAAGGCCTCTGGCTGGGACGGGCAGGTGTGGTGGGGGGGGGGGCGTTTTATAGCCTGGAAATCCTAGGGAGAAGCCTAGACAGGGCCTCTGGCTGGGACGGCAGGTGTGGTGGCGTGGGGGGGGGGGCGTTCTCGCCTGGAAATCCCAGGGAGAAGCCTAGACAGGGCCTTTGGCTGTGGCGGGGCAGGGCAAGTGTGGGTGGGTGGAGGGACTGCTCGCCTGGAAGGCCTGGGGAGAAGCCTAGACAGGGCCTCTGGCTAGGACGGGCAAGTGGGTGGGGGGGGGGCGTTCTAGCCTGAAAATCCTAGGGAGAAGCCTAGACAGGGCCTCTGGCTGGGACGGGCAAGCGTGAGTGGGGGGGGGGCGTTCTCGCCTGGAAATCTTAGGGAGAAGCCTAGACAGGGCCTCTGGCTGGGACGGGCAAGGGTTGGGGTGGGAACTGTTCTCGCCAGGAAATCCTGGGGAGTAACCTAGACAGGGCCTCTGGCTGGGAAAATGGGGGGGGGGGGGGGGGCGGGGGCAAACGTCCTTGCCTGAAAATCCTTGGTAGAAGCCTAGACAGGGCCTCTGGCTAAGACGGACGGGGGGGGTGCGCACTGTCTTCGCCTGAAATTCCTAGGGAGAAGCCTAGACAGGGCCTCTGGCTGAGATAAGTAGCGGGGGGGGGGGGTGCGTTCTCGCCTGGAAATTCTGGGGAGGAGCCTAAACTGGGCCTCTGATTAAGACGGACAGGGCAAGGTGTGTGGGGGGGGGATGCGAATCGTCCTCGCCTGGAAATCCTGGGGTAAAGCCTAGACAGGGCCTCTGGCTGGGACGAGTTGGGGGGGGGGGGGGGGGGGGGTGGCGTCCTCGCCTAGAAATCCTGGGGTAAAGCCTAGAGGGGGCCTCTGCCTAGGACGGGCAGGGCAAGATGGGGTGGGGGACACGAACCGTTCTCGCCTGGAAACCCTGGGGTGAAGCCTAGACAGGGCCTCTGGCTGGGACGAGTTGGGGGGTGGTGGGGGGGTAGATCGTCTGAAAATTTTGGGGAGAAGCCTAGACAGGGCCTCTGGCTGAGACGAGTTGAGGAGGGACCGTTCTCGCCTGGAAATCCTGGGGTGAAGCCTAGACCAGGCCTCTGTCTGGGATGGGCAGGGTGGGTGTGCGAACCGTCCTCGCCTGAAAACCCCGGGGAGAAGCCTAGCCAGGGCCTGTGGCTGAGACGGGCAGGGTAAGATGGGGTCGGGGGAGGGGGGGGGGGGTGCGAACCTCCTCGTCTGAAAATCCTGGGGAGAAGCCTGGATAGGGCCTCTGGCTGGGACGAGTTGGGGGGGGGGGGTGTGGACCGTCCTCGCCTGGAAATCCTGGGGAAAGGCCTAGACAGGGCCTCTGGCAAGGACAAATTGTAGGGGTCGTGGTGGGGGGGGGGGGTATCGTCCTCACCTGAAAATCCTGGGGAGAAGCCTAGACAGGGCCTCCGGGCAGTGCAAGTGTGTTGGTGGGTTGATAAGTAGGTTTTAAGACTCGTGGTTAACAGATATTTTTTTACGTTTGCGTGCAAATCGTCGCGAACTCTTCGAGAAATGTGTATGGGGGGGTGGGGGGGGGGGGTCGTTTGGGTGGGTTTGGGGGAAAATTGTCCGCTGCTGTGTCGCCTTTGGGATATTAAAAGAACACAAATCGACAAGAAATGAAACGGTGGAAAAAGTCGCGATGGAGTGGTTTCGTTTTCTTTGTTGTTGTTTGCGTCTTGACGAGGTCGAGGTTGTGGTGAGGAGGAGGTGGTGGTGGTGGTAGTGGTGAGGTGGTCTCCCTGAGTCTCAAGTCTCTGACCCTGAGACCCGGTCTCACTGAGTGGGTGAGTGGGTGGGTGGGTGAGTGAGTGGGTGGGTGGGTGAGTGAGTGGGTGGGTGGGTGAGTGGGTGGGTGGGTGAGTGGGTGGGTGGGTGAGTGGGTGGGTGGGTGGGTGAGTGAGTGGGTGGGTGAGTGGGTGGGTGGGTGAGTGGGTGGGTGGGTGAGTGAGTGGATGGGTGGGTTAGTGGGTGGGTGGGTGAGTGGGTGGGTGGGTGAGTGGGTGGAAGGGTGAGTGGGTGGAAGGGTGAGTGGGTGGGTGGGTGAGTGGGTGGGTGGGTGAGTGAGTGGGTGGGTGAGTGAGTGGGTGGGTGGGTGAGTGGGTGGGTGGGTGAGTGAGTGGGTGGGTGAGTGGGTGGGTGGGTGAGTGGGTGGGTGAGTGAGTGGATGGGTGGGTTAGTGGGTGGGTGGGTGAGTGGGTGGGTGGGTGAGTGGGTGGAAGGGTGAGTGAGTGGGTTAGTGGGTGGGTGGGTGAGTGGGTGGGTGGGTGGGTGAGTGGGTGGGTGGGTGAGTGGGTGGGTGGGTGAGTGAGTGGATGGGTGGGTTAGTGGGTGGGTGAGTGGGTGGGTGGGTGAGTGGGTGGAAGGGTGAGTGAGTGGATGGGTGGGTTAGTGGGTGGGTGGGTGAGTGGGTGGGTGGGTGAGTGGGTGGAAGGGTGGGTGAGTGGGTGGGTGGGTGAGTGGGTGGGTGAGTGAGTGAGTGAGTGGGTGGGTGAGTGGGTGGGTGGGTGGGTGAGTGAGTGGGTGAGTGAGTGAGTGGATGGGTGGGTTAGTGGGTGGGTGGGTGAGTGGGTGGAAGGGTGAGTGAGTGACTGTGTGCGTGAGTGTGTGTGTGAGTGACTGTGTGAGTGAGGGAGTCACTGAGTGGGTGCCTCAGTGTGTACGTGCGTGGAGAGTCAAGGGAGTGCTTAGTATATCCTCCCTTGCTAAACCCACCAACTCACCCACTCACTCACCCACACACTCACTCACCCACTCACTCACCCACTCACCCACCTACTCATCCACCCACTCACCCACTCACGCACCCACTCACCCACCCACTCAGCCACTCACTCACCTACTCACCCACTCACTCACCCACACACCCACTCACCAACTCATCCACCCACTCACCCACCCACTCACTCACCCACTCACCCACCCACTCACTCACCCACCCACCCACTCACCCACCCACTCAGCCACACACTCACCCACTCACTCACCCACACACTCACTCACCCACTCACCCACTCACCCACACACCCACTCACCCACCCACTCAGCCACTCACTCACCTACTCACCCACTCACTCACCCACTCACTCACTCACCCACTCACCCACTCACTCACCCACTCACCCACCTACTCATCCACCCACTCACCCACTCACGCACCCACTCACCCACCCACTCAGCCACTCACTCACCTACTCACCCACTCACTCACCCACACACCCACTCACCAACTCACTCACTCAGTCACACACTCACTCACCCACTCACCCACACACTCACTCACCCACTCACCCAACCACCCACTCACCCACTCACCCACTCACTCACCCACTCACCCACCTACTCATCCACCCACTCACCCACTCACGCACCTACTCACTCAGCCACTCACTCACCCACTCACCCACACACTCACTCACCCACTCACCCAACCACCCACTCACCCACTCACTCACCCACTCACTCACCCACTCACCCACCTACTCATCCACCCACTCACCCACTCACGCACCCACTCACTCACCCACTCACTCACCCACTCACCCACACACTCACCCACTCACTCACCCACACACTCACTCACCCACTCACCCAACCACCCACTCACCCACTCACTCACCCACTCACCCACCTACTCATCCACCCACTCACCCACTCACGCACCCACTCACTCACCCACTCACCCACTCACTCACCCACTCACCCACTCACTCACCTACTCACCCACTCACTCACCCACTCACCCAACCACCCACTCACCCACTCACTCACCCACTCACCCACCTACTCATCCACCCACTCACCCACTCACGCACCCACTCACTCACCCACTCACCCACTCACTCACCTACTCACCCACTCACTCACCCACTCACCCACTCACCCGCTCACCCACCCACCCACTCACCCACCTACTCACCCACCCACTCACCCACTCACCCACTCACTCACCCACTCACCCAACCACCCACCCACTCACCCACTCACCCACTCACTCACCCACTCACCCACCTACTCACCCACCCACTCACCCACTCACTCACCCACTGACGCACCCACTCACTCACTCACCAACTCACCCACCCACTATCCAACACCATCATCAACCCCACAGCACTTGCCCATTTACCCCACTCAGCCTGCGCGTCGTTTACCCGGTCCACCTTTGTCTGTGTGCACCCATAACTCTGACAGCCCCCCCTCCCCCTTCTCCCTGGCCCCCCTACTCGCTCGCCCTACATAATGAGGGGGGTAGGAGGGGAAGATGGGGGGGCAGGCGATCTGATGCGTGAGCAAATATCATCACTAGGCTAGTCCCAAGGTAACCCATGCAGACAGCGCTGTGAATGTGGGTGGTGGGGGGTGATGGGGGAGGCTGTGATAGAACTATAGAGATAAAGGTCACCCAGGTAGCTCGCACTTGCTGGAGTTGGGGGCAAGTGCTGGGAGTCGTAGGAGTGTTGCGGTAGGGGTGGAGGATGACGAGATGGGGGTGGGTGCGACATCACTACCTGCCGTTGAGTCAACCAGCCACTCGCTCACCCACTCACTCACTCACCCACTCACCCACTCGCTCACTCACCCAGCCACTCACCCAGCCACTCACCCAGCCACTCGCTAACCCACTTACTCACTCACCCACTCACCCAGCCACTCACCCACTCACTCACCCAGCCACTCACCCAGCCACTCATTCACCCACTCACTCACCCAGCCACTCACTCACTCAGCCACTCATCCACTCACTCACTCAGCCACTCACCCAGCCACTCGCTCACTCACTCACCCAGCCACTCACTCACTCACCCACTCGCTCACCCACTCACTCACCCAGCCACTCACTCACTCAGCCACTCATCCACTCACTCACTCAGCCACTCACCCAGCCACTCGCTCACTCACTCACCCAGCCACTCACTCACTCACCCACTCGCTCACCCACTTACTCACCCAGCCACTCACTCGCCCAGCCACTCACCCAGCCACTCATCCCGTCACTCACCCACTCACTCACCTAGCCAGCCGCTCACCCACTCACCCAGTCACTCCCCCACTCACTCAACCAGCCACTCGCTCACCCAGCCACTCACGAACTCACTCACTCACCCACTCACTCACCCAGCCACTCGCTGACCCACTCACTCACTCACCCACTCACTCAGCCACTCACTCACCCACTCACCCGCTCACCCAGCCACTCACCCAGCCACTCGCTCACCCAGCCACTCACCAGCCACTCGCTCACCCGCTCACTCACTCACCAACTCACTCACCCACTCATTCATTCACCCATTCACTCACTCACCCATCCACTCACCCACTCACTCACCCAGCCACTCACCCACTCACTCACCCAGCCACTCACTCACCTACTCACGCACACAGACAAAGGTCCACCCCCTCCCCAGGTAGCTCACACGCACAGTGCAGGAAGGGGCAAGCGCTGTTGTGAGCAGCAGCAGTAGCAGCAGCGCCTTAGAAGATCACCACCATCACACACAGAGGGTTGGGTGGCCAGCACCACGCCCGGCCGCCTTTGTCTCTCCTAATGCTAGCGATGTTCACTACACAGTTACACCAGGTACTCATTTGAGGCTGAGTCGACCTAGGGTAGGCCCAACAGTGCGCTAACCACTGCACCACCACTCCCCACTCACACACATACACAGTGCGATCACCACTGCACCTGTGATGCCGCCGCCACGAAGCCGTTCGGCAGGCGCCCAAACCCCCGACTTCGCCACCACCAAGCAACGGAGCCAACCCCGCGTCCCCCTCACCTCACCTCACACGAACACACCCGCACGCATTCCCCCCCCCCCCATAGAGCTCCGAGGGGAGGTCATCTGGCCGACCGGTTTTTATCCGAGAAACCCTTATCGGGGTTAACTCTCACGGTTTCCGGCGATCAGGGAATTGGACGACCTCCCCCGTGCTACGTTGCGCCGCGGCGCTGCGACCAGCCGTAATATGGTGTGGTCGCGGCATGGGGCATTCGGCCACCGCGGTTGAGGTGCATTTTCCCCCCACACACACCCCCACGGGTCGACGGGGCAAGCAGGGGAGGGACGGGACAGCACGAATAGCGGGACCGCAGGAGCTGTTGCGCATAGTCATGGAGGGTTGGGATAATTACGCTTGAGCGCGCAGGCAGCATTGTTAGGGGAGTTTAAGGATAAGGCTATTAGTATAAATAATTGGGAGAGGGGAGGCGCGCGAGGAGCCACGCACAGCTTCCCACGACGGGCCTTTGTGATGGACACCGCCGCATGAACCTCGATGATGGGGGCCTGCGTGAGAAAAGGATTGATTGGAATTTGCGCCGTGCAGGTCGCTCATTGATTAGCGGAACAAAGGCACCGCGGAGCTGCCTGGCCCGGGCGAGGGGGGCGCGTGCCATTGTTTGGAGTTCACGCCGCGCGGACAAAGGATTAATTAGCATAGCAAAGGCGCACGGTGCGTGGGAAGGGGGTAGGGGTCCGGGAATCAGGACAAATGGGGAGCGCAAAGGGAAAATCGGGCTCTTCTCTCCAGGCCAGCGGACCCGCAGCAGCTCCAGCCAGCGACCCGGACGTCCGTGCGACGCGTCGAGGTGCGCTGTTAGCACCGGGAGCAGCGAACCACCGCGGGCACCAAACAGTGAGTGGGGGGGTGAAGTAGGGTAGCGTAAGCCGATAAAAAGGGAATACGTACAGGTTTGGGTGGAATAGGCCAGCCTCGTCGACTCACTGATTCAACATCAATTCGCAGGTAGCATATAATAAATCATTAATAGCGAAGCGTGGTCTCGCGTGATCTTGTTGAGCAGTGTGTCGCGTGGGGAGCTGCGTGTGTGTGCGTGCGACCACCCCGTGTGCGATACAGGTGCGCGATCATAACGTGAGTTGAGTTGGAGTGCGCGGAGCGGCGTGTGTGTGTGTGGGCGTGCGTACGTTCGCTCCGTGTGGGTTGCAGGCGCGCGATTAGGACAGGGAGGTATCGTAGTAGGGAGGGGCAGAATACTACTCGGTAATTAGCCATGCCGGCTACGCGGACCCGCGGGGGAGGGGAATCCTCGGGCGATGGTTCCCACGCCACGGGTGAGGAACCTAGCAGCGGGGGGGCGATTGATGATGCTAGCCCGGCCGTTAGCATTATCCAGGGAGGGATCTCGGGGGCTAGCGACCCTCACATATTGGTGTCAGAAACGGGACGATCCCCCGCACCCCCAAGGGAAAGAGGCCCCCCAACCCAGATTAAAATCAAATGCACATTTACGGGCAAAGGAATTCCAACATGGAAATCGTTTGCCCGCAGCATCAGGGGGGCGAAAAAGGTTAATGGGTGGTCAGATGAGGAGTCGTTGCAGCAGTTAGAGCTACATTTAGATGGACGGGCAGCTGACTTTGTGGAAGCTTTGCCCGCAAGCGTACAAACTCAGTGGGAAAAATTAATGTGCGAACTCGAACGGCGCTTCGGCGCCTATGACGAGGAGGATGCGCAGGCGGCCTTAGAGGCACGCCGCCGCCAGCCCGGCGAGGATCTGCGAGATTACGCCGAGGACGTACGCATGTTGACCCAGCTC
This sequence comes from Lampetra fluviatilis, assembly GCF_964198595.1. Taxonomy (NCBI): domain Eukaryota; kingdom Metazoa; phylum Chordata; class Hyperoartia; order Petromyzontiformes; family Petromyzontidae; genus Lampetra; species Lampetra fluviatilis. The sequence continues at coordinate 3,919,616 of NC_136350.1, forward strand.
GCGTACCCGGAGCACGAGGCGAAAGTAATTGAGAGCCTCGCCGCCGGGAAGGTCCAGCGATATTTGGCACGCACCCTGTGGTGGCAGCCAAATATAGACGGTGCACGCCTCTCCTTTAACACACTTGTCGAGCGCGCGCGTAAATGCGAGAAGCTCTCTGGTGAGCGCGCGCAGCCTCGAGGGAGGGGACGAGAGTGCGCCGTAGCGAGCCTACTCTCGGACGAGGAGGAGGAGCTCGCCATCGCAGGAAGGGGACGGGCAAGGGAGCCCCAGAGACCCAGCGAGACTACCCCGGGGTGGGTAGCCGGGTTACAGACCGGCATTGGAGATATTGCTGGCCGGGTAGACCGAATGGACGGTAAGGTAACCCACGTAGGTGAGAGGGTAACCCAGGTACGCGAGGAAGCAAATAAAAATATGAAGACCCTCCAGTCTGAGATGGGTGAACTACGCTCGACAGTAGGGGGACTAGCTGGGAGGGTGTCCCAATTAGAGTCCGATTTGGGACAACTGCGTACTGGGGGAGGGAGAGGGAGCGGGCAGGGGGCCCACTACGGAGCTGCCCCCCCTCCCCGGGCATGTTATATGTGTGATCGCCGAGGGCATCTAGTGAGAGACTGTCCTGAAATCACCCGAGCTAGGCAGGCGCGGGGGTTAAACTCCAACGCCCCCTAGTGAGCGGACCAACTAGGGGTGCAATCGACGTGGTCCCGATACAAATAGACGATAATGAGAATAATGGCGAGCGAGTGATCTCCACACAGGTTCCAACAACAACGCCCACGGAAACGGTGACTCCTGGCGACTGGCTACGGGAGCTGGTGGCGGGGATCACGGGGGCCACATCGCTGGTGGAAGGGGAGGTAAACGGAGTGCGTACCCGAATTCTGCTGGACACGGGGGCGGTGGCCTCGCTCGTGAGCGCAGCGCACTGCAGCGCGATCGGGGTCGACGTGCATCACCTGCAGGCCCCGGACCGCGCGCTGCACACGGCGAGCGGAGCCGGAATGGGGCTGCTGGGGAGAGCCGCCCTAGAGGTCCGCATAGGCAGTCAGGTGTGCACCCAGGAGTTCTACGTGTCGAGTGCGTTGTGTCACGAGTGTATCGCAGGTACCGACCTCTTAGAACGGCTGGGACTCAACGTGCAACCCCGCCAGCGATGCGCCACCATGGAGAGCAACGGCGAGCGGATACCGTTCCTGGGACGAGAACCAACGCGCCCCCGCTTCGCACCTGTGGCCGCTATCCTGGCGACGGCAGTCACCATCGGCCCGCTCACCGAGATGCTGGTGCCGGTGGCAACATCCCCCACCGACCCCGCGCTCCGACCATCAGGAGAGGTAATGCTAACTCCTCACCCGGAGTTGGCAAAACGGTATGGGGTCGTGGGATCCGCCACGTTGGTAAACGCAGATGGGGACCGATTGTTTATGCGGATGTTTAACCCCCACAGTACCCCAGCGATACTGCGGCGGCGCACCCCGATAGCCACCGTACACCCCCTGCACGCACGCCACTCTAACGACTCGGTGTTCGCACTCTGGGCTGAGGACCCCGGGCGTCCTGAGGGTGACCAGGACCTGGCCTGGCGAGTCGGCCCGACTCCCCGAGCCGAGGTCGTTCCCCTGCTCGACGCGTTACATGTACCATGGGCGGATTTACCTAAGGGAGAGGCCGATCGGCTGCGCGAGTTACTGCGGGAGTATGCCGACGTATTCAGTGAACACGACTCGGACGTGGGTCGGACCGATCTTGTTAAGCACCAAATTGACACCGGTGCAGCCCGACCCATCAAACTCCCTGCGTACCGAGTGGGCGCACCCGAACGCGCCCAAATCAAAGAGGCAGTTGGGGACATGCTTCGCGATAACATAATTCAGCCCTCGGCGAGCCCCTGGTCAGCCCCAGTGGTACTAGTGACGAAAAAGGATGGGTCAACCCGGTTCTGCGTCGATTACCGTAAACTAAATGCAGTCACGCTCGGCGATGCCTTCCCCATACCCCGCATCGACGACACCTTCGACAGCCTCGCTGGAGCGCGATATTTTTCCACCCTCGATCTCGCGTCCGGGTACTGGCAGGTGGAGATGGCGGAGGAGGATCGGCCGAAAACCGCATTCACCACCCCGATGGGGCTATTCGAGTTTCGAGTACTCCCGTTCGGACTCACCAATGCGCCCGCGACGTTCCAGCGGCTGATGGAGTTGGTGATGCGGGGCTTGCAATGGGAACAGTGCCTGATTTACTTGGACGATGTGATAGTGTTCAGTAGATCTTTGTCTGAGCATTGGTCCAGGCTTCGAGAGGTGTTCCAGCGACTGCGAGCGGCTCATCTCAAGCTCAAGCCACGTAAGTGTTACATCGCACAACGCGAGGTGGGGTACCTCGGGCATCGCGTCAGCGAGGCAGGTGTGCACACCGATCCGGAGAAGGTACGCGCCGTAGTGGAGTGGCCACGGCCAAGGAATCTGACGGAGATCAGATCATTTTTGGGGCTCGCCACCTATTATCGCCGATTTGTAAAGGGATTCAGCGAGATTGCACGCCCCCTCACCCAACTCACCTCCCCTAAGCACCCCTACCAGTGGACGGGGGCCTGCCAGACGGCCTTCACCACTCTCAAAGACCACCTCACCCACGCCCCCACCCTCGCTTTCCCCGATTTTACCACCGATTTTATTTTGGACACCGACGCCTGCAGCAGCGGGCTGGGCGCGGTGTTGTCACAGGTACAGGATGGGACGGAACGAGTCATCGCGTACGCCAGCCGGACCTTGAGTGGGGCCGAGCTGAACTATTGCGTGACCCGCCAAGAGTTGTACGCCGTGATTTTCGCATGTAAGCAGTTCCGGCCGTATTTGTACGGCAGGAAATGTCGCGTACGCACTGACCATTATGCTCTGCAGTTCCTTCTTACATTCAAGGAGCCGCGGGGGCAGATGGCCCGCTGGTTGGCGCAGTTGCAGGAGTACAACCTGCAAATCGAGTATCGGGCTGGCCGGACGCATGCAAACGCGGACGCCTTGTCGAGGCGACCCACGGTGGACGCCGAGACAAGGGCGGAGGAGGCCTGCCCGTGCTTCACGGGGGGACGCTGCCGGCAGGCAACGGACCCCCGAGCGGCCGCGGCCACTGACCCCCCCCCAGCGAGAGAGAGTGCAGTGTGCGCCACAGAGGCCCTCACAGGTGGCACCGAGGATCCCGTCGACCGCACGGCAAGCGCGGGACCCGCGGCTCGGGACCCGATCGGACGGATCCAGGAGGACGTCGGCTGCGCCTTCCCGGGCCTGAACGACGAGCAGCTGAGACAGACCCAGCAGCGAGATCCCGATCTGGCGGCAGTGGAGGCGGCACTGCGGGAGGAAAAGAGCGCCCTGCCAGGACCCTGGAGCGGTTTGTATGCCCGGTTGTGTGTGCAGAACGGAGTGGTACGGGAGTTAACCGAGGCCGGCCAGCCGGGGTGCATCTGTGTTCCTGCCCAGGTGCGACCCCAGCTGCTTCGGCTGGTGCATGACCACCCACTCGGGGGCCACGATGGGGAACGACGCACTCGAGAGACCCTGCGTCGCCAGTATCTCTGGCCCAAATTGGCACAAGACGTGGCGGCCTGGGTACAGGGCTGCCGCGCCTGTCAGCAGTGCGGGCCGAAACCGGCACGATACCAGGTACCCCTAAGGCCGTTCCGCATCAGCCGCACAAATCAGCTGGTCGGGATCGATCTACAGGGGCCATTCCCACGATCCCATCGAGGCAACCGGTATATTCTAGTCGCAGTAGAGTATTTCACCCGCTACCCCGTGGCAGTGGCCATCCCTGATAAAACGGCCTTGGTGGTGGCCCGGGCATTCGTGGAACATTACGTACTCAAGCACGGGATCCCAGAACGAGTCCTCACCGACCAGGGTAGCGAGTTCGAGGCCGAGCTGTTCCAGGCACTGTGCCGAGAATTCGGAATCCAGAAGGACCGAACCACAGCGTACCACCCCCAGGCGAATGGTATGGTAGAACGCATGAATCAGACCCTAGCGGGGAAACTCAAACGTATGGCGGCTGCAAATCAACGGGATTGGGACGAACACCTCCCCTATGCCCTTTTCGCCTACGCCACCACCGTACACACGTCGACGGGGCAAACCCCGTTTTTAATGATGTTCGGCCGTGAGTCTCGTTTACCCGCAGATCTGCTATTCGGCGTCCCTTCCCCCCAGCCGGAGGAGGGAAGCCGCCCCGTGGAACACCTGTTGGAGACCCTGCGAGAAGCCCGAGGCCGAGCATACCCGCAAGGGGAAGCCGCGCATCGGCGGCAGGAACAGGGCACCCGACCCCGCATGGAACCCCCCTTATTCCTGACAGGTGCTAAGGTGTGGCTACACACCCCTCGCGTCGGGGCCGGGCAGGTGGGGAAACTGACGACCTACTGGCGGGGACCCTGGACCGTGGTGCGGCAGATATCCCCCTGGACGGTACTAATCTATGGCGGGGAGAGGGATCGAGAGACGGTGGTCAACGTCCGCCGCTTAAAACCGTGGAAAGCGGCCCCGGCGAGAGAGGACCCCGTCACCCGAAGGCCCCGAAATCCCGGAGTACCCGCACCCCTCGTGTTGGGGGGCCTCGCACACTACATGGGCCCCGCCGGGCCCCCGAGACGCCCCGATCCAGTCCGGAGAAGACGCGGACGACGGCCACTAAACCCTTCCGCTGCTGAGTTTGTGCCCCAGCCCACAGGTGCCGGAGGACGGGGAGAGCCGCTGGAGTGGAGGAGGAGACCGCCGCAGGAGCTACAGAGGACGGAACCACCCGCCCCGAGGCCAGCCACCAGGTCCGGACGGATCCCCCGGACCCCGCAACGTTTCCTCGTGGGCGCGGCCCAAGCGAGGTGCTCCAGTCAACCCGGGACGGGGACTGGCACCTCGGGGGGCTATGTGATGCCGCCGCCACGAAGCCGTTCGGCAGGCGCCCAAACCCCCGACTTCGCCACCACCAAGCAACGGAGCCAACCCCGCGTCCCCCTCACCTCACCTCACACGAACACACCCGCACGCATTTCCCCCCCCCCATAGAGCTCCGAGGGGAGGTCACCTGGCCGACCGGTTTTTATCCGAGAAACCCTTATCGGGGTTAACTCTCACGGTTTCCGGCGATCAGGGAATTGGACGACCTCCCCCGTGCTACGTTGCGCCGCGGCGCTGCGACCAGCCGTAATATGGTGTGGTCGCGGCATGGGGCATTCGGCCACCGCGGTTGAGGTGCATTTTCCCCCCACACACACCCCCACGGGTCGACGGGGCAAGCAGGGGAGGGACGGGACAGCACGAATAGCGGGACCGCAGGAGCTGTTGCGCATAGTCATGGAGGGTTGGGATAATTACGCTTGAGCGCGCAGGCAGCATTGTTAGGGGAGTTTAAGGATAAGGCTATTAGTATAAATAATTGGGAGAGGGGAGGCGCGCGAGGAGCCACGCACAGCTTCCCACGACGGGCCTTTGTGATGGACACCGCCGCATGAACCTCGATGATGGGGGCCTGCGTGAGAAAAGGATTGATTGGAATTTGCGCCGTGCAGGTCGCTCATTGATTAGCGGAACAAAGGCACCGCGGAGCTGCCTGGCCCGGGCGAGGGGGGCGCGTGCCATTGTTTGGAGTTCACGCCGCGCGGACAAAGGATTAATTAGCATAGCAAAGGCGCACGGTGCGTGGGAAGGGGGTAGGGGTCCGGGAATCAGGACAAATGGGGAGCGCAAAGGGAAAATCGGGCTCTTCTCTCCAGGCCAGCGGACCCGCAGCAGCTCCAGCCAGCGACCCGGACGTCCGTGCGACGCGTCGAGGTGCGCTGTTAGCACCGGGAGCAGCGAACCACCGCGGGCACCAAACAGTGAGTGGGGGGGTGAAGTAGGGTAGCGTAAGCCGATAAAAAGGGAATACGTACAGGTTTGGGTGGAATAGGCCAGCCTCGTCGACTCACTGATTCAACATCAATTCGCAGGTAGCATATAATAAATCATTAATAGCGAAGCGTGGTCTCGCGTGATCTTGTTGAGCAGTGTGTCGCGTGGGGAGCTGCGTGTGTGTGCGTGCGACCACCCCGTGTGCGATACAGGTGCGCGATCATAACGTGAGTTGAGTTGGAGTGCGCGGAGCGGCGTGTGTGTGTGTGGGCGTGCGTACGTTCGCTCCGTGTGGGTTGCAGGCGCGCGATTAGGACAGGGAGGTATCGTAGTAGGGAGGGGCAGAATACTACTCGGTAATTAGCCATGCCGGCTACGCGGACCCGCGGGGGAGGGGAATCCTCGGGCGATGGTTCCCACGCCACGGGTGAGGAACCTAGCAGCGGGGGGGCGATTGATGATGCTAGCCCGGCCGTTAGCATTATCCAGGGAGGGATCTCGGGGGCTAGCGACCCTCACACACCACCACTCCCCACTCACACACACACAGTGCGCTAACCACTGCACCACCACTATACACTACATTATACACTTTACACTACACTATACACTACTACACTATACACTACACTATACACTACTACACTATACACTACACACTACTAAACTATACACTACTACACTACACACTACTACACTACACAATACACTACACACTATACACTACACTATACACTACTACACTACACTACACAATACACTACTACACTATACACTACTACGCTATACACTACACTATACACTACTACACTACACTATACACTACACTATACACTACATTATACACTACTACACTACACTATACACTACACTATACACTACATTATACACTACTACACTACACTATACACTACTACACTACTACACTACACCACTACACTACACTATACACTACTACACTACACACTACTACTACACTACACCACTACATTACACTATACACTACACACTACACTATACACTACACTATACACTACACTATACACTACTACACTACACACTATACACTACACAATACACTACACTATACACTACACTACTACACTACACTATACACTACACACTACTACTACACTACACCACTACACTATACACTAAACTACACACTACACACACTATACACTACACTATACACTACACTATACACTACACTACTACACTATACACTACTACACTGCACTACACACTACTACACTATACACTACTACACTACACACTACACTACACACTAAACTATACACTACACTATACACTACACACTACACTACACTATACACTACTACACTACACACTACACTACACTATACACTACACCACTCCACTACACACTATACACTACACTACTACACTATACACTACTACACTACACTATATACTACTACACTACACACTACACTACACACTACTACACTACACACCACTACACTACACTACACACTACACTACACTACACACTACACTATACACTACACTATACACTACACACTACACTATACACTACTACACTACTACACTACACTATATACTACTACACTACACACCACTACACTACACTACACACTACACTATACACTACACTATACACTACACACCACTACACTACACTACACACTACACTACACACTACACTATACACTACACACTACACTACACTATACACTACTACACTACACACTACACTACACTATACACTACACCACTCCACTACACACTATACACTACACTACTACACTATACACTACTACACTACACTATATACTACTACACTACACACTACACTACACACTACTACACTACACACCACTACACTACACTACACACTACACTACACTACACACTACACTATACACTACACTATACACTACACACTACACTATACACTACTACACTACTACACTACACTATATACTACTACACTACACACCACTACACTACACTACACACTACACTATACACTACACTATACACTACACACCACTACACTACACTACACACTACACTACACACTACACTATACACTACACACCACTACACTACACTACACACTACACTACACACTACACTATACACTACACACTACACTATACACCCCAGAGCCCCCCCCCGCCTCTTCTGAATTTACGGGTGTGACGTCACTGCAGTGAGGCCCTTTTGTGTGGCGTGATTCATCACGTGACCTTTCAGCTGACACCCCCCACTCACCCCCCACCCTCAACCCCCCCCTCACCCCCCCCACAACCCCCACCCTCAACCCCCCCTCAACCCCCCCCCTTACCCCCCCCCTCACCCCCCACCCTCAACCCCCCCCACAACCCCCACCCTCAACCCCCCCTCAACCCCCCCCTTACCCCCCCCCCTCACCCCCCCCTCAACCCCCCCACAACCCCCCCCTCACCCCCCCCTCAACCCCCCCTCAACCCCCCCCCTCAACCCCCCCACAACCCCCCCCCCTCAACCCCCCCCCCTTGGTGATGGTGGTGATGATGGTGGTGGTGGTGATGGTGGTGGTGGTGATGGTGGTTATGGTGATGGTGGTGGTGGTGATGGTGGTTATGGTGATGGTGGTGGTGATGGTGGTTATGGTGATGGTGGTGGTGGTGATGGTGGTGATGATGGTGGAGGTGATGGTAGTGGTGGTGGTGATGGTGGTGATGGTGATGGTGGTGATGGTGGTGGTGATGGTGATGGTGGTGATGGTGGTGATGGTGGTGGTGATGTTGGTGGTGGTGGTGATGGTGATGGTGGTGGTGGTGATGGTGGTGATGGTGGTGATGGTGATGGTGGTGATGGTGGTGGTGGTGATGGTGGTGGTGGTGATGGTGGTGGTGGTGATGGTGGTTATGGTGATGGTGGTGGTGATGGTGGTTATGGTGATGGTGGTGGTGGTGATGGTGGTGATGATGGTGGAGGTGATGGTAGTGGTGGTGGTGATGGTGGTGATGGTGATGGTGGTGATGGTGGTGGTGATGGTGATGGTGGTGATGGTGGTGATGGTGGTGGTGATGTTGGTGGTGGTGGTGATGGTGATGGTGATGGTGGTGATGGTGGTGATGGTGATGGTGGTGATGGTGGTGATGGTGGTGGTGATGGTGGAGGTGGTGGTGGTGATGGTGATGGTTGTGGTGATGGTGGAGGTGATGGTGGTGATGATGGTGGTGATGGTTGTGGTGATGGTGGTGGTGATGATGGAGGTGATGGTGGTGGTGATGGTGGAGGTGATGGTGGTGGTGGAGGTGATGGTGGTGATGATGGTGATGGTTGTGATGGTGGTGGTGATGGTGGTGATGATGGTGGTGATGGTGGTGGTGGTGATGGTTGTGGTGATGGTGGTGATGGTGATGATGGTGGTGGTGGAGGTGATGGTGGTGATGATGGTGATGGTTGTGATGGTGGTGGTGATGGTGGTGATGATGGTGGTGATGGTGGTGGTGGTGATGGTTGTGGTGATGGTGGTGGTGATGGTGGTGGTGATGATGGTGGTGATGGTTGTGGTGATGGTGGTGGTGATGATGGTGGTGATGGTGATGGTGGTGGTGATGGTGGGGGTGATGGTGGTGATGGTGGTGATGGTGGTGGTGATGGTGGAGGTGGTGGTGGTGATGGTGATGGTTGTGGTGATGGTGGAGGTGATGGTGGTGATGATGGTGGTGATGGTGGTGGTGATGGTTGTGGTGATGGTGGTGATGGTGGTGATGATGGTGGTGGTGGTGATGGTGGAGGTGATGGTGGTGGAGGTGATGGTGGTGGTGGTGATGGTGGTGATGGTGATGATGGAGGTGATGGTGGTGGTGATGGTGGAGGTGATGGTGGTGGTGGAGGTGATGGTGGTGATGATGGTGATGGTTGTGATGGTGGTGGTGATGGTGGTGATGATGATGGTGGTGATGGTGGTGATGGTGGTGGTGATGGTGGTGGTGGAGGTGATGGTGGTGATGATGGTGATGGTTGTGATGGTGGTGGTGATGGTGGTGATGATGGTGGTGATGGTGGTGGTGATGGTTGTGGTGATGGTGGTGATGGTGGTGATGGTGGTGGTGGTGATGGTGGTGATGGTGGTGGTGGTGATGGTGGAGGTGATGGTGGTGGAGGTGATGGTGGTGGTGGTGATGGTGGTGATGGTGGTGGTGATGATGGAGGTGATGGTGGTGGTGATGGTGGAGGTGATGGTGGTGGTGGAGGTGATGGTGGTGATGATGGTGATGGTTGTGATGGTGGTGGTGATGGTGGTGATGATGGTGGTGATGGTGGTGGTGGTTGTGGTGATGGTGGTGGTGATGGTGGTGGTGGAGGTGATGGTGGTGATGATGGTGATGGTTGTGATGGTGGTGGTGATGGTGGTGATGATGGTGGTGATGGTGGTGGTGGTGATGGTTGTGGTGATGGTGGTGATGGTGGTGATGGTGGTGGTGGTGATGGTGGTGATGGTGGTGATGTTGATGATGATGTTGATGGTGGTGATGGTGGTGATGGTGGTGGTGATGGTGGTGATGGTGGTGATGGTGATGATGGTGGTGATGTTGATGATGGTGGTGGTGATGGTGGAGGTGATGGTGGTGGTGATGGTGGAGGTGATGGTGGTGGTGATGATGGTGGTGATGGTGGTGGTGATGATGGTGGTGGTGATGGTGGTGATGGTGATGGTGGTGGTGATGATGATGGTGATGTTGATGATGGTGGTGATGGTGGTGGTGATGGTGGTGATGATGGTGATGGTGGTGATGGTGGTGATGGTGGTGGTGATGGTGGTGATGGTGGTGATGATGGTGATGATGGTGGTGGTGGTGATGGTGGTGATGGTGATGATTGCCAATGACCGGTACCAGCAATTTCAAGTTCGGCCTCTACAGAAAAGGCTACTGGGACAGTGCCAGGCTAGGTGCACCTAGCCTGGCACAGCAGTACAACCCATGGCACCTGCTGGGTCTGTCACGTGACCTCCTCATGCACCTAGCCTGGCACAGCAGTACAACCCATGGCACCTGCTGGGTCTGTCACGTGACCTCCTCATGCACCTAGCCTGGCACAGCAGTACAACCCATTGCACCTGCTGGGTCTGTCACGTGACCTCCTCCTCATGCACCTAGCCTGGCACAGCAGTACAACCCATGGCACCTGCAGGGTCTGTCACGTGACCTCATGCACCTAGCCTGGCACAAAGATCCCCCGTGTAGCCTCTAGCAGGCTGTAGGGGCAAGTGCTGTCAGTAGCACCTATACACAGATAAAGCTCCCCCAGGTAGCCTCTAGCAGGCTGCAGGGGCAAGTGCTGTCAGTAGCACCTATACACAGATAAAGCTCCCCCAGGTAGCCTCTAGCAGGCTGTAGGGGCAAGTGCTGTCAGTAGCGAGTAGCAGCACCTATGGAGGCTACCGGCACTGTGGCTACACACAGAGGGGGTGGGTGCCCACCACCACCACAACCTCCACAACCACAACCACCACCACAACCACCACCACCACTACCACCACCACTACCACCACAACCACGCCTTTTGACAGGCACACAGACACACCCCCACAGATACACACTCAAATACAGGTTTCAGTTTTAAACACTCAGAGTGTCTTGCTAGCAGGGGCTCAACACACACACACATCTACTCCAGGCACACAGACACTCACACTGCGATTTCTAACTGACTCCTGAATCACTCACTCACTCACTAGTACACTCACTCACTCATACACTCACTCACTCATACACTCACTCACTCATACACTCACTTGCTCATACACTCACTCACTCACTAGTACACTCACTCACTCACTCAGTTATACACTCACTCAGTTATACACTCACTCACTCATACACTCAGTCATACACTCACTCACACACTCACTCACTCACACACTCACTCAGTCAAACACTCACTCAGTCATACACTCACTCAGTCATACACTCACTCACTCATACACTCACTCACACACTCACTCACTCATACACTCACTCATACACTCACTCATACACTCACTCATACACTCACTCATACACTCACTCAGTCATACACTCACTCACTCATACACTCACTCACTCACTCATACACTCACTCACTCATACACTCACTCACTCACACACTCACTCAGTCAAACACTCACTCACTCATACACTCACTCATACACTCACTCACTCACACACTCACTCAGTCAAACACTCACTCACTCATACACTCACTCACTCACTCACACATTCACTCAGTCATACACTCACTCATTCACTCATACACTCACTCACTCATACACTCACTCACACATTCACTCACACGCTCACTCATACACTCACTCATATACTCACTTAGTTATACACTCACTCACTCATACACTCACTCAGTCATACACTCACTCAGTCATACACTCACTCAGTCAAACACTCAGTCATACACTCACTCACTCATACACTCACTCACTCATACACTCACTCACTCATACACTCACTCACTCATACACTCACTCACTCATACACTCACTCACTCATACACTCACTTGCTCATACACTCACTTACTCACTCATACACTCACTCATACATACACTCACTCACTCACACACTCACATACTCACTCACAAACTCACTTACTTACTCATACACTCACTCACACGCTCACTCATACACTCACTCACACACTCACCGACCCACTCACCCACCTACACACTCACTCACTGACCCACTCACCCACCCACTCACCCACTCACACACTCACTCACCCACCCACTTACCCACCCACACATTCACTCACTCACCCACCCACCCACTCACCCACACTCCCACACACCCACCCACTCACCCACCCACCCACTCACCCATTCACCCACTCACCCACCCACTCACTCCCTCACCCACCCACTCACTCACCCACCCACCCACCGATCCACACACTCACCCACACTCCCACCCACCCACTCACCCACCCACCCACCCACTCACCCGTTCACCCACTCACCCACCCACTCACTCCCTCACCCACCCACCCACCCACCGATCCACACACTCACCCACACTCCCACCCACCCACTCACTCACCCACCCACCCACCCACTCACCCACTCACCCACCCACCCACTCACCCACCCACCCACCCACTCACCCACCCACCCACCAACTCACCCACCCACCCACCCACACAGCCCACCCACTCACCCACCCACCCACTCACCCACTCACTCCCTCCCTCACCCACCCACACAGCCACTCACTCCCTCACCCACCCACACAGCCCTATACCCACCCACACAACCCACCCACTCGACACTCCGTGCTTGTGGCTTCGCTAACATCGCCATGACTCAGCTGCTGCTGCTGCTGCTGCTCCTGCTCTTGCCTCATCGCTGGAACGTCGGACACGCTCAGGATCCGTGAGTGACGGCGCCACCGCTCCACACAGACAAAGATCCCCCGTGTAGCCTCTAGCAGGCTGTAGGGGCAAGTGCTGTCAGTAGCACCTACACACAGACAAAGATCCCCCGTGTAGCCTCCAGCAGGCTGTAGGGGCAAGTGCTGTCAGCAGCACCTACACACAGACAAAGATCCCCCGTGTAGCCTCCAGCAGGCTGTAGGGGCAAGTGCTGTCAGTAGCACCTACACACAGACAAAGATCCCCCGTGTAGCCTCCAGCAGGCTGTAGGGGCAAGTGCTGTCAGTAGCACCTACACACAGACAAAGATCCCCCGTGTAGCCTCTAGCAGCCTGTAGGGGCAAGTGCTGTCAGTAGCACCTACACACAGACAAAGATCCCCCGTGTAGCCTCCAGCAGGCTGTAGGGGCAAGTGCTGTCAGTAGCACCTACACACAGACAAAGATCCCCCGTGTAGCCTCCAGCAGGCTGTAGGGGCAAGTGCTGTCAGTAGCACCTACACACAGATGTGAATTCTAGTGATGATCTAGACGGGATAGAGAGCTGAGTGGGTGATGTGAATTCTAGTGATGCTCTAGACGGGATAGAGAGCTGAGTGGGTGATGTGAATTCTAGTGATGCTCTAGAAGGGATAGAGAGCTGAGTGGGTGATGTGAATTCTAGTGATGATCTAGACGGGATAGAGAGCTGAGTGGGTGATGTGAATTCTAGTGATGCTCTAGACGGGATAGAGAGCTGAGTGGGTGATGTGAATTCTAGTGATGCTCTAGAAGGGATAGAGAGCTGAGTGGGTGATGTGAATTCTAGTGATGATCTAGACGGGATAGAGAGCTGAGTGGGTGATGTGAATTCTAGTGATGCTCTAGACGGGATAGAGAGCTGAGTGGGTGATGTGAATTCTAGTGATGCTCTAGAAGGGATAGAGAGCTGAGTGGGTGATGTGAATTCTAGTGATGCTCTAGACGGGATAGAGAGCTGAGTGGGTGATGTGAATTCTAGTGATGCTCTAGAAGGGATAGAGAGCTGAGTGGGTGATGTGAATTCTAGTGATGCTCTAGACGGGATAGAGAGCTGAGTGAGTGATGTGAATTCTAGTGATGCTCTAGAAGGGATAGAGAGCTGAGTGGGTGATGTGAATTCTAGTGATGATCTAGACGGGATAGAGAGCTGAGTGAGTGATGTGAATTCTAGTGATGTTCCAGACGGGATAGAGAGCTGAGTGAGTGATGTGAATTCTAGTGATGCTCTAGAAGGGATAGAGAGCTGAGTGAGTGATGTGAATTCTAGTGATGCTCTAGACGGGATAGAGAGCTGAGTGGGTGATGTGAATTCTAGTGATGCTCTAGAAGGGATAGAGAGCTGAGTGGGTGATGTGAATTCTAGTGATGATCTAGACGGGATAGAGAGCTGAGTGGGTGATGTGAATTCTAGTGATGATCTAGACGGGATAGAGAGCTGAGTGGGTGATGTGAATTCTAGTGATGCTCTAGAAGGGATAGAGAGCTGAGTGGGTGATGTGAATTCTAGTGATGCTCTAGAAGGGATAGAGAGCTGAGTGGGTGATGTGAATTCTAGTGATGCTCTAGAAGGGATAGAGAGCTGAGTGAGTGATGTGAATTCTAGTGATGCTCTAGAAGGGATAGAGAGCTGAGTGGGTGATGTGAATTCTAGTGATGCTCTAGACGGGATAGAGAGCTGAGTGAGTGATGTGAATTCTAGTGATGATCTAGACGGGATAGAGAGCTGAGTGAGTGATGTGAATTCTAGTGATGCTCTAGAAGGGATAGAGATCTGAGTGAGTGATGTGAATTCTAGTGATGCTCTAGAAGGGATAGAGAGCTGAGTGAGTGATGTGAATTCTAGTGATGCTCTAGAAGGGATAGAGATCTGAGTGAGTGATGTGAATTCTAGTGATGCTCTAGAAGGGATAGAGAGCTGAGTGAGTGATGTGAATTCTAGTGATGCTCTAGAAGGGATAGAGAGCTGAGTGGGTGATGTGAATTCTAGTGATGCTCTAGACGGGATAGAGAGCTGAGTGAGTGATGTGAATTCTAGTGATGATCTAGACGGGATAGAGAGCTGAGTGAGTGATGTGAATTCTAGTGATGCTCTAGAAGGGATAGAGATCTGAGTGAGTGATGTGAATTCTAGTGATGCTCTAGAAGGGATAGAGAGCTGAGTGAGTGATGTGAATTCTAGTGATGCTCTAGAAGGGATAGAGATCTGAGTGAGTGATGTGAATTCTAGTGATGCTCTAGACGGGACAGAGAGCTGAGTGAGTGATGTGAATTCTAGTGATGATCTAGACGGGATAGAGAGCTGAGTGAGTGATGTGAATTCTAGTGATGCTCTAGAAGGGATAGAGATCTGAGTGAGTGATGTGAATTCTAGTGATGCTCTAGAAGGGATAGAGAGCTGAGTGAGTGATGTGAATTCTAGTGATGCTCTAGAAGGGATAGAGATCTGAGTGAGTGATGTGAATTCTAGTGATGTTCTAGAAGGGATAGAGAGCTGAGTGAGTGATGTGAATTCTAGTGATGATCTAGACGGGATAGAGAGCTGAGTGAGTGATGTGAATTCTAGTGATGATCTAGACGGGATAGAGAGATGAGTGAGTGATGTGAATTCTAGTGATGCTCTAGACGGGATAGAGAGCTGAGTGAGTGATGTGAATTCTAGTGATGATCTAGACGGGATAGAGAGCTGAGTGAGTGATGTGAATTCTAGTGATGCTCTAGAAGGGATAGAGATCTGAGTGAGTGATGTGAATTCTAGTGATGCTCTAGAAGGGATAGAGAGCTGAGTGAGTGATGTGAATTCTAGTGATGCTCTAGAAGGGATAGAGATCTGAGTGAGTGATGTGAATTCTAGTGATGCTCTAGACGGGATAGAGAGCTGAGTGAGTGATGTGAATTCTAGTGATGATCTAGACGGGATAGAGAGCTGAGTGAGTGATGTGAATTCTAGTGATGCTCTAGAAGGGATAGAGATCTGAGTGAGTGATGTGAATTCTAGTGATGCTCTAGAAGGGATAGAGAGCTGAGTGAGTGATGTGAATTCTAGTGATGCTCTAGAAGGGATAGAGATCTGAGTGAGTGATGTGAATTCTAGTGATGCTCTAGACGGGACAGAGAGCTGAGTGAGTGATGTGAATTCTAGTGATGATCTAGACGGGATAGAGAGCTGAGTGAGTGATGTGAATTCTAGTGATGCTCTAGAAGGGATAGAGATCTGAGTGAGTGATGTGAATTCTAGTGATGCTCTAGAAGGGATAGAGAGCTGAGTGAGTGATGTGAATTCTAGTGATGCTCTAGAAGGGATAGAGATCTGAGTGAGTGATGTGAATTCTAGTGATGCTCTAGAAGGGATAGAGAGCTGAGTGAGTGATGTGAATTCTAGTGATGATCTAGACGGGATAGAGAGCTGAGTGAGTGATGTGAATTCTAGTGATGATCTAGACGGGATAGAGAGATGAGTGAGTGATGTGAATTCTAGTGATGCTCTAGACGGGATAGAGAGCTGAGTGAGTGATGTGAATTCTAGTGATGATCTAGACGGGATAGAGAGCTGAGTGAGTGATGTGAATTCTAGTGATGCTCTAGAAGGGATAGAGATCTGAGTGAGTGATGTGAATTCTAGTGATGCTCTAGAAGGGATAGAGAGCTGAGTGAGTGATGTGAATTCTAGTGATGCTCTAGACGGGATAGAGAGCTGAGTGAGTGATGTGAATTCTAGTGATGCTCTAGAAGGGATAGAGAGCTGAGTGAGTGATGTGAATTCTAGTGATGCTCTAGACGGGATAGAGAGCTGAGTGGGTGATGTGAATTCTAGTGATGCTCTAGACGGGATAGAGAGCTGAGTGAGTGATGTGAATTCTAGTGATGCTCTAGAAGGGATAGAGAGCTGAGTGAGTGATGTGAATTCTAGTGATGCTCTAGAAGGGATAGAGAGCTGAGTGGGTGATGTGAATTCTAGTGATGCTCTAGACGGGATAGAGAGCTGAGTGAGTGATGTGAATTCTAGTGATGATCTAGACGGGATAGAGAGCTGAGTGAGTGATGTGAATTCTAGTGATGCTCTAGAAGGGATAGAGATCTGAGTGAGTGATGTGAATTCTAGTGATGCTCTAGAAGGGATAGAGAGCTGAGTGAGTGATGTGAATTCTAGTGATGCTCTAGAAGGGATAGAGATCTGAGTGAGTGATGTGAATTCTAGTGATGCTCTAGACGGGACAGAGAGCTGAGTGAGTGATGTGAATTCTAGTGATGATCTAGACGGGATAGAGAGCTGAGTGAGTGATGTGAATTCTAGTGATGCTCTAGAAGGGATAGAGATCTGAGTGAGTGATGTGAATTCTAGTGATGCTCTAGAAGGGATAGAGAGCTGAGTGAGTGATGTGAATTCTAGTGATGCTCTAGAAGGGATAGAGATCTGAGTGAGTGATGTGAATTCTAGTGATGCTCTAGAAGGGATAGAGAGCTGAGTGAGTGATGTGAATTCTAGTGATGATCTAGACGGGATAGAGAGCTGAGTGAGTGATGTGAATTCTAGTGATGATCTAGACGGGATAGAGAGATGAGTGAGTGATGTGAATTCTAGTGATGCTCTAGACGGGATAGAGAGCTGAGTGAGTGATGTGAATTCTAGTGATGATCTAGACGGGATAGAGAGCTGAGTGAGTGATGTGAATTCTAGTGATGCTCTAGAAGGGATAGAGATCTGAGTGAGTGATGTGAATTCTAGTGATGCTCTAGAAGGGATAGAGAGCTGAGTGAGTGATGTGAATTCTAGTGATGCTCTAGAAGGGATAGAGATCTGAGTGAGTGATGTGAATTCTAGTGATGCTCTAGACGGGACAGAGAGCTGAGTGAGTGATGTGAATTCTAGTGATGATCTAGACGGGATAGAGAGCTGAGTGAGTGATGTGAATTCTAGTGATGCTCTAGAAGGGATAGAGATCTGAGTGAGTGATGTGAATTCTAGTGATGCTCTAGAAGGGATAGAGAGCTGAGTGAGTGATGTGAATTCTAGTGATGCTCTAGAAGGGATAGAGATCTGAGTGAGTGATGTGAATTCTAGTGATGCTCTAGAAGGGATAGAGAGCTGAGTGAGTGATGTGAATTCTAGTGATGATCTAGACGGGATAGAGAGCTGAGTGAGTGATGTGAATTCTAGTGATGATCTAGACGGGATAGAGAGATGAGTGAGTGATGTGAATTCTAGTGATGCTCTAGACGGGATAGAGAGCTGAGTGAGTGATGTGAATTCTAGTGATGATCTAGACGGGATAGAGAGCTGAGTGAGTGATGTGAATTCTAGTGATGCTCTAGAAGGGATAGAGATCTGAGTGAGTGATGTGAATTCTAGTGATGCTCTAGAAGGGATAGAGAGCTGAGTGAGTGATGTGAATTCTAGTGATGCTCTAGAAGGGATAGAGAGCTGAGTGGGTGATGTGAATTCTAGTGATGCTCTAGACGGGATAGAGAGCTGAGTGAGTGATGTGAATTCTAGTGATGATCTAGACGGGATAGAGAGCTGAGTGAGTGATGTGAATTCTAGTGATGCTCTAGAAGGGATAGAGATCTGAGTGAGTGATGTGAATTCTAGTGATGCTCTAGAAGGGATAGAGAGCTGAGTGAGTGATGTGAATTCTAGTGATGCTCTAGAAGGGATAGAGATCTGAGTGAGTGATGTGAATTCTAGTGATGCTCTAGACGGGACAGAGAGCTGAGTGAGTGATGTGAATTCTAGTGATGATCTAGACGGGATAGAGAGCTGAGTGAGTGATGTGAATTCTAGTGATGCTCTAGAAGGGATAGAGATCTGAGTGAGTGATGTGAATTCTAGTGATGCTCTAGAAGGGATAGAGAGCTGAGTGAGTGATGTGAATTCTAGTGATGCTCTAGAAGGGATAGAGATCTGAGTGAGTGATGTGAATTCTAGTGATGCTCTAGAAGGGATAGAGAGCTGAGTGAGTGATGTGAATTCTAGTGATGATCTAGACGGGATAGAGAGCTGAGTGAGTGATGTGAATTCTAGTGATGATCTAGACGGGATAGAGAGATGAGTGAGTGATGTGAATTCTAGTGATGCTCTAGACGGGATAGAGAGCTGAGTGAGTGATGTGAATTCTAGTGATGATCTAGACGGGATAGAGAGCTGAGTGAGTGATGTGAATTCTAGTGATGCTCTAGAAGGGATAGAGATCTGAGTGAGTGATGTGAATTCTAGTGATGCTCTAGAAGGGATAGAGAGCTGAGTGAGTGATGTGAATTCTAGTGATGCTCTAGAAGGGATAGAGATCTGAGTGAGTGATGTGAATTCTAGTGATGCTCTAGACGGGATAGAGAGCTGAGTGAGTGATGTGAATTCTAGTGATGATCTAGACGGGATAGAGAGCTGAGTGAGTGATGTGAATTCTAGTGATGCTCTAGAAGGGATAGAGATCTGAGTGAGTGATGTGAATTCTAGTGATGCTCTAGAAGGGATAGAGAGCTGAGTGAGTGATGTGAATTCTAGTGATGCTCTAGAAGGGATAGAGATCTGAGTGAGTGATGTGAATTCTAGTGATGCTCTAGACGGGACAGAGAGCTGAGTGAGTGATGTGAATTCTAGTGATGATCTAGACGGGATAGAGAGCTGAGTGAGTGATGTGAATTCTAGTGATGCTCTAGAAGGGATAGAGATCTGAGTGAGTGATGTGAATTCTAGTGATGCTCTAGAAGGGATAGAGAGCTGAGTGAGTGATGTGAATTCTAGTGATGCTCTAGAAGGGATAGAGATCTGAGTGAGTGATGTGAATTCTAGTGATGCTCTAGAAGGGATAGAGAGCTGAGTGAGTGATGTGAATTCTAGTGATGATCTAGACGGGATAGAGAGCTGAGTGAGTGATGTGAATTCTAGTGATGATCTAGACGGGATAGAGAGATGAGTGAGTGATGTGAATTCTAGTGATGCTCTAGACGGGATAGAGAGCTGAGTGAGTGATGTGAATTCTAGTGATGATCTAGACGGGATAGAGAGCTGAGTGAGTGATGTGAATTCTAGTGATGCTCTAGAAGGGATAGAGATCTGAGTGAGTGATGTGAATTCTAGTGATGCTCTAGAAGGGATAGAGAGCTGAGTGAGTGATGTGAATTCTAGTGATGCTCTAGACGGGATAGAGAGCTGAGTGAGTGATGTGAATTCTAGTGATGCTCTAGAAGGGATAGAGAGCTGAGTGAGTGATGTGAATTCTAGTGATGCTCTAGACGGGATAGAGAGCTGAGTGGGTGATGTGAATTCTAGTGATGCTCTAGACGGGATAGAGAGCTGAGTGAGTGATGTGAATTCTAGTGATGCTCTAGAAGGGATAGAGAGCTGAGTGAGTGATGTGAATTCTAGTGATGCTCTAGAAGGGATAGAGAGCTGAGTGGGTGATGTGAATTCTAGTGATGCTCTAGACGGGATAGAGAGCTGAGTGAGTGATGTGAATTCTAGTGATGATCTAGACGGGATAGAGAGCTGAGTGAGTGATGTGAATTCTAGTGATGCTCTAGAAGGGATAGAGATCTGAGTGAGTGATGTGAATTCTAGTGATGCTCTAGAAGGGATAGAGAGCTGAGTGAGTGATGTGAATTCTAGTGATGCTCTAGAAGGGATAGAGATCTGAGTGAGTGATGTGAATTCTAGTGATGCTCTAGACGGGACAGAGAGCTGAGTGAGTGATGTGAATTCTAGTGATGATCTAGACGGGATAGAGAGCTGAGTGAGTGATGTGAATTCTAGTGATGCTCTAGAAGGGATAGAGATCTGAGTGAGTGATGTGAATTCTAGTGATGCTCTAGAAGGGATAGAGAGCTGAGTGAGTGATGTGAATTCTAGTGATGCTCTAGAAGGGATAGAGATCTGAGTGAGTGATGTGAATTCTAGTGATGCTCTAGAAGGGATAGAGAGCTGAGTGAGTGATGTGAATTCTAGTGATGATCTAGACGGGATAGAGAGCTGAGTGAGTGATGTGAATTCTAGTGATGATCTAGACGGGATAGAGAGATGAGTGAGTGATGTGAATTCTAGTGATGCTCTAGACGGGATAGAGAGCTGAGTGAGTGATGTGAATTCTAGTGATGATCTAGACGGGATAGAGAGCTGAGTGAGTGATGTGAATTCTAGTGATGCTCTAGAAGGGATAGAGATCTGAGTGAGTGATGTGAATTCTAGTGATGCTCTAGAAGGGATAGAGAGCTGAGTGAGTGATGTGAATTCTAGTGATGCTCTAGAAGGGATAGAGATCTGAGTGAGTGATGTGAATTCTAGTGATGCTCTAGACGGGACAGAGAGCTGAGTGAGTGATGTGAATTCTAGTGATGATCTAGACGGGATAGAGAGCTGAGTGAGTGATGTGAATTCTAGTGATGCTCTAGAAGGGATAGAGATCTGAGTGAGTGATGTGAATTCTAGTGATGCTCTAGAAGGGATAGAGAGCTGAGTGAGTGATGTGAATTCTAGTGATGCTCTAGAAGGGATAGAGATCTGAGTGAGTGATGTGAATTCTAGTGATGCTCTAGACGGGATAGAGGGCTGAGTGGGTGATGTGAATTCTAGTGATGCTCTAGAAGGGATAGAGAGCTGAGTGAGTGATGTGAATTCTAGTGATGCTCTAGACGGGATAGAGGGCTGAGTGAGTGATGTGAATTCTAGTGATGATCTAGACGGGACAGAGGGCTGAGTGGGTGATGTGAATTCTAGTGATGATCTAGACGGGATAGAGAGCTGAGTGGGTGATGTGAATTCTAGTGATGATCTAGACGGGATAGAGAGCTGAGTGAGTGATGTGAATTCTAGTGATGATCTAGACGGGATAGAGAGATGAGTGAGTGATGTGAATTCTAGTGATGCTCTAGACGGGATAGAGAGCTGAGTGAGTGATGTGAATTCTAGTGATGATCTAGACGGGATAGAGAGCTGAGTGAGTGATGTGAATTCTAGTGATGCTCTAGAAGGGATAGAGATCTGAGTGAGTGATGTGAATTCTAGTGATGCTCTAGAAGGGATAGAGAGCTGAGTGAGTGATGTGAATTCTAGTGATGCTCTAGAAGGGATAGAGATCTGAGTGAGTGATGTGAATTCTAGTGATGCTCTAGACGGGACAGAGAGCTGAGTGAGTGATGTGAATTCTAGTGATGATCTAGACGGGATAGAGAGCTGAGTGAGTGATGTGAATTCTAGTGATGCTCTAGAAGGGATAGAGATCTGAGTGAGTGATGTGAATTCTAGTGATGCTCTAGAAGGGATAGAGAGCTGAGTGAGTGATGTGAATTCTAGTGATGCTCTAGAAGGGATAGAGATCTGAGTGAGTGATGTGAATTCTAGTGATGCTCTAGAAGGGATAGAGAGCTGAGTGAGTGATGTGAATTCTAGTGATGATCTAGACGGGATAGAGAGCTGAGTGAGTGATGTGAATTCTAGTGATGATCTAGACGGGATAGAGAGATGAGTGAGTGATGTGAATTCTAGTGATGCTCTAGACGGGATAGAGAGCTGAGTGAGTGATGTGAATTCTAGTGATGATCTAGACGGGATAGAGAGCTGAGTGAGTGATGTGAATTCTAGTGATGCTCTAGAAGGGATAGAGATCTGAGTGAGTGATGTGAATTCTAGTGATGCTCTAGAAGGGATAGAGAGCTGAGTGAGTGATGTGAATTCTAGTGATGCTCTAGAAGGGATAGAGATCTGAGTGAGTGATGTGAATTCTAGTGATGCTCTAGACGGGACAGAGAGCTGAGTGAGTGATGTGAATTCTAGTGATGATCTAGACGGGATAGAGAGCTGAGTGAGTGATGTGAATTCTAGTGATGCTCTAGAAGGGATAGAGATCTGAGTGAGTGATGTGAATTCTAGTGATGCTCTAGAAGGGATAGAGAGCTGAGTGAGTGATGTGAATTCTAGTGATGCTCTAGAAGGGATAGAGATCTGAGTGAGTGATGTGAATTCTAGTGATGCTCTAGACGGGATAGAGGGCTGAGTGGGTGATGTGAATTCTAGTGATGCTCTAGAAGGGATAGAGAGCTGAGTGAGTGATGTGAATTCTAGTGATGCTCTAGACGGGATAGAGGGCTGAGTGAGTGATGTGAATTCTAGTGATGATCTAGACGGGACAGAGGGCTGAGTGGGTGATGTGAATTCTAGTGATGATCTAGACGGGATAGAGAGCTGAGTGGGTGATGTGAATTCTAGTGATGATCTAGACGGGACAGAGAGCTGAGTGGGTGATGTGAATTCTAGTGATGCTCTAGACGGGATAGAGGGCTGAGTGGGTGATGTGAATTCTAGTGATGATCTAGACGGGATAGAGGGCTGAGTGAGTGATGTGAATTCTAGTGATGCTCTAGACGGGATAGAGAGTTGAGTGAGTGATGTGAATTCTAGTGATGCTCTAGAAGGGATAGAGGGCTGAGTGAGTGATGTGAATTCTAGTGATGTTCTAGACGGGATAGAGAGTTGAGTGAGTGATGTGAATTCTAGTGATGCTCTAGACAGGATAGAGAGCTGAGTGAGTGATGTGAATTCTAGTGATGTTCTAGACGGGATAGAGAGCTGAGTGGGTGATGTGAATTCTAGTGATGATCTAGACGGGATAGAGAGCTGAGTGAGTGATGTGAATTCTAGTGATGATCTAGACGGGATAGAGGGCTGAGTGAGTGATGTGAATTCTAGTGATGCTCTAGACGGGATAGAGAGTTGAGTGAGTGATGTGAATTCTAGTGATGCTCTAGAAGGGATAGAGGGCTGAGTGAGTGATGTGAATTCTAGTGATGTTCTAGACGGGATAGAGAGTTGAGTGAGTGATGTGAATTCTAGTGATGCTCTAGACGGGATAGAGGGCTGAGTGAGTGATGTGAATTCTAGTGATGCTCTAGACGGGATAGAGAGCTGAGTGAGTGATGTGAATTCTAGTGATGCTCTAGAAGGGATAGAGAGCTGAGTGAATGATGTGAATTCTAGTGATGATCTAGACGGGATAGAGGGCTGAGTGAGTGATGTGAATTCTAGTGATGCTCTAGACGGGATAGAGGGCTGAGTGAGTGATGTGAATTCTAGTGATGTTCTAGACGGGATAGAGAGCTGAGTGAGTGATGTGAATTCTAGTGATGTTCTAGACGGGATAGAGAGCTGAGTGAGTGATGTGAATTCTAGTGATGTTCTAGACGGGATAGAGAGCTGAGTGAGTGATGTGAATTCTAGTGATGCTCTAGACGGGATAGAGAGCTGAGTGAGTGATGTGAATTCTAGTGATGCTCTAGACGGGATAGAGAGCTGAGTGGGTGATGTGAATTCTAGTGATGTTCTAGAAGGGATAGAGAGCTGAGTGAGTGATGTGAATTCTAGTGATGTTCTAGACGGGATAGAGAGCTGAGTGAGTGATGTGAATTCTAGTGATGTTCTAGAAGGGATAGAGAGCCGAGTGAGTGATGTAAATTCTAGTGATGTTCTAGACGGGATAGAGGGCTGAGTGAGTGATGTGAATTCTAGTGATGCTCTAGACGGGATAGAGGGCTGAGTGAGTGATGTGAATTCTAGTGATGCTCTAGAAGGGATAGAGAGCTGAGTGAGTGATGTGAATTCTAGTGATGCTCTAGAAGGGATAGAGAGCTGAGTGAGTGATGTGAATTCTAGTGATGTTCTAGACGGGATAGAGAGCTGAGTGAGTGATGTGAATTCTAGTGATGCTCTAGAAGGGATAGAGAGCTGAGTGAATGATGTGAATTCTAGTGATGTTCTAGACGGTATAGAGAGCTGAGTGAGTGATGTGAATTCTAGTGATGTTCTAGACGGGATAGAGAGCTGAGTGAGTGATGTGAATTCTAGTGATGCTCTAGACGGGATAGAGAGCTGAGTGGGTGATGTGAATTCTAGTGATGATCTAGACGGGATAGAGAGCTGAGTGGGTGATGTGAATTCTAGTGATGATCTAGACGGGATAGAGAGCTGAGTGGGTGATGTGAATTCTAGTGATGTTCTAGACGGGATAGAGAGCTGAGTGAGTGATGTGAATTCTAGTGATGCTCTAGAAGGGATAGAGAGCTGAGTGAGTGATGTGAATTCTAGTGATGTTCTAGACGGGATAGAGAGCTGGGTGAGTGATGTGAATTCTAGTGATGCTCTAGAAGGGATAGAGAGCTGAGTGAGTGATGTGAATTCTAGTGATGCTCTAGACGGGATAGAGGGCTGAGTGAGTGATGTGAATTCTAGTGATGCTCTAGACGGGACAGAGAGCTGAGTGAGTGATGTGAATTCTAGTGATGATCTAGACGGGATAGAGAGCTGAGAGAGTGATGTGAATTCTAGTGATGCTCTAGAAGGGATAGAGAGCTGAGTGAGTGATGTGAATTCTAGTGATACTCTAGAAGGGATAGAGAGCTGAGTGAGTGATGTGAATTCTAGTGATGCTCTAGACGGGATAGAGAGCTGAGTGAGTGATGTGAATTCTAGTGATGCTCTAGAAGGGATAAAGAGCTGAGTGAGTGATGTGAATTCTAGTGATGCTCTAGAAGGGATAGAGAGCTGAGTGAGTGATGTGAATTCTAGTGATGCTCTAGAAGGGATAGAGAGCTGAGTGAGTGATGTGAATTCTAGTGATGCTCTAGAAGGGATAGAGAGCTGAGTGAGGGATGTGAATTCTAGTGATGTTCTAGACGGGATAGAGAGCTGAGTGAGTGATGTGAATTCTAGTGATGCTCTAGACGGGATAGAGAGCTGAGTGAGTAATGTGAATTCTAGTGATGCTCTAGACGGGACAGAGAGCTGAGTGGGTGATGTGAATTCTAGTGATGCTCTAGACGGGATAGAGAGCTGAGTGAGTGATGTGAATTCTAGTGATGTTCTAGACGGGATAGAGAGCTGAGTGAGTGATGTGAATTCTAGTGATGCTCTAGAAGGGATAGAGAGCTGAGTGAGTGATGTGAATTCTAGTGATGCCCTAGACGGGATAGAGAGCTGAGTGAGTGATGTGAATTCTAGTGATGTTCTAGACGGGATAGAGAGCTGAGTGAGTGATGTGAATTCTAGTGATGCTCTAGAAGGGATAGAGAGCTGAGCGAGTGATGTGAATTCTAGTGATGTTCTAGACGGGATAGAGAGCTGAGTGAGTGATGTGAATTCTAGTGATGCTCTAGACGGGATAGAGAGCTCACTCTCCCACCCACTCACTCATTCATTCACCTAAACCACCCACCCACCCAACCTACCCAACCCACCCACCAACCAACCCATTCACCCACCCCACTCACCCACCTACCCACTCACCCATTCATTCATTCACCCACCCACCCAACCCACCCACCTACCCACCCACACAGCTCACTCACTCATCCACCTACTCACCCCCCCACCAACCCACCCACCCACTAAACCCACCCACCAACCCACCCACCCACACAACTCACTCACTCATCCACCTACTCACCCCCCCCACCAACCCACCCACCCATCAACCCACCCACCAACCCACCCCATCCACCAACCAACCAACCCACCCACCAACCCACCCACCAACCCACTCACCAACCCACCCATCAACCCACCCACCCATCCACCCACCCACCACCCCACCCACCCACCTCTCCCCCCCACCCACCCACCCACTCACCCACTCACCCACCCACCCACTCACCCACTCACCCACCCACCCACTCACCCACCCACCCACCAAACCACCAACCCACACACCCACCAACCCACACACCCACCCACCCACACAATTCACTCACTCACTCATCCACCCACCAACCCACTTAATCAACCCACCCACCCACCAACCCACCCACCCACTCACCTACCGACCAACCAACCCACTCACTCACCCACCCACCCACCCACCTCTCCCCCCCACCACCCCCTTTAGGCGCGAATCTCTCCTCCAAGAAAGTGCTGGTTGCGGTATTGGTGGTGGTGGTGGTAGTGGCAGCGGCAGTGGTGGTGGTGGTGACCACCCCTCCCCCCCACACCCCCCACTACCCCCCCCACTGCAACTCCTCTGCCGCCGCCACCCCGAGGCGATGGTGGCGGTGCGTCGTGGGGCCGAGTTGGCTCGCGCCGAGTGCCGCTACCAGATGAGGCAGCGCCGCTGGGACTGCCCCTTGCTGCTGCCCGCTCAGCTGCCCGTGGTGGGCAGGCCGCCACTGCAGGGTGAGGGGCAGGGAGGGGCACAGACAACCACTCAACCACTCACTCAGCCATTCACTCAGCCACTGACTCAACCACTCAACCACTTACTCAGCCAGTCATTCACCCACCCACTCAACCACCCACTCACCCACCCACTCACTCACTCACCCACCCACTCACTCACTCACCCACCCACCCACCCACTCACCCACCCACCCACCACCCACTCACCCACCCACCCACTCACCACTCACCCACCCACCCACCACCCACCCACCCACCCACCAACCCACTCACCACCCACCCACCCACCCACTCACTCACCCACACCACTCACTCACCCACCCACCACTCACTCACCACCCACCCACCCACCCACCCACCCACTCACTCACTCACCCACCCACCCACTCACCACTCACCCACCCACCCACCCACCACCCACCCACCCACTCACTCACCCACTCACCCACCCCACCCACCACCACTCACCCACCCACCCACTCACTCACACCACCCACCCACCCACCACCACTCACTCACCCACCCACCCACCCACCACTCACCACCACCCACCCACTCACTCACCCACCCACCCACTCACACACCACCCACCCCCACCCACCACCCACCCACCCACCCACACACCCCACCACCCACCCACCCACTCACCCACCCACCCCCACCCACCACCCACCCACCCACCCCACCCACCCACCCACTCACACACACACACCACTCACCCACCCACCCACCACCCACCCACCCACCCACCCACCCACCCCACCCACCACCCACCCACCCACCCCCACCCTCCCACCACACCACCCACCCACTCACCCACCACTCACCCCACCCACACACCCACCCACCACCCACCCACCACCCACACACCCCCCACCCACCCACTCACACACCACTCACCCACCCACCACCCACTCACCCACCCACCCACCACCACCCACCCACCACCCACCCACCCACTCACCCCCACCCACCCCACCACTCACCCACCCACTCACCCACCACTCACCACCCACCACCCACCCACCACCCACCCACCCACCCACCCACCCACCACCACTCACCCACCCCCCACCCACCCACCCACCACCCCCCACCCACCCACCCACCACCCACCACAATCCCCCACCACTCACTCTCCATGCAATGCCCCTATGCCACAGCATCTGCCCACTCGGTACTCACCCACCCACTCACCCACCCACCCACCACCACCCACCCACCCACCCACCCACCACCCACCCACCACCCACCCACCCACTCACCCACCCACCCACTCACCCCCACCACACCCACTCACCCACCCACCCATCACCCACCCACCACCCACCCACCCACCCACCACCCACACACCCACCCACCACACCACCACCCACCCACCCCACTCACTCACCCACCCCCACACACCACCCACCACACCCACCCCACCCACCCACTCACTCACCCCACCCACACACCCACTCACCACCCCACCCACTCACTCACCCACCCACCACCTCACCCCACCCACTCACCCACCCACCCACTCACTCACTCACCCACCCCACCCACCAACCCACTCACTCACCCACCCACCCACTCACTCACCCACCCACTCACTCACCCACCCACTCACTCACTCACTCACCCACCCACCCACCCACCCACTCACTCACTCACCCACCCACCCACTCACTCACTCACCCACCCACCCACCCACCCACTCACCCACCCACCCCCACTCACTCACCCACCCACCCACCCACCCACCCACTCACTCACTCACCCACCCACCCACTCACTCACTCACCCACCCACCCACCCACTCACTCACTCACTCACCCACCCACCCACTCACTCACTCACCCACCCACCCACTCACTCACTCACCCACCCACCCACTCACTCACTCACCCACCCACCCACCCACTCACCCACCCACCCACCCACCCACTCACCCACTCACCCACCCACCCACTCACCCACTCACCCACCCACTCACCCACCCACCCACCCACCCACCCACCCACTCACTCACTCACTCACTCACCCACCCACTCACCCACCCACCCACCCACTCACCCACCCACCCACTCACCCACCCACCCACTCACCCTCCCACTCACTCACCCACCCACTCACCCACTCACTCACCCACCCACTCACCCACCCACTCACCCACCCACCCACCCACTCACCCACTCACCCACCCACTCACTCACTCACTCACCCACCCACTCACCCACTCACTCACCCACCCACTCACTCACCCACCCACTCACCCACCCACCCACTCACTCACCCACCCACTCACCCACTCACTCACCCACCCACTCACCCACCCACTCACTCACCCACCCACCCACTCACTCACCCACCCACCCACCCACCCACCCACTCACTCACTCACCCCCCCACCCACCCACCCACTCACCCCCCCACCCACCCACCCACTCACCCACCACAATGCCCCCCAGGCACTCGTGAGGCTGCCCTGGTCTATGCCCTGGGGGCAGCAGCTGCTGCCCACTCGGTGACTTACCCACCCACTCACCCACCCACCCACTCATCCACCCACCCACCCACTCACCCACCCACCCACCCACTCACCCACCCACCCACTCACCCACCCACCCACTCACCCTCCCACTCACTCACCCACCCACTCACCCACTCACTCACCCACCCATTCACCCACCCACTCACCCACCCACCCACCCACTCACCCACTCACCCACCCACTCACTCACTCACCCACCCACTCACCCACTCACTCACCCACCCACTCACTCACCCACCCACTCACCCACCCACCCACTCACTCACCCACCCACTCACCCACTCACTCACCCACCCACTCACTCACCCACCCACTCACTCACCCACCCACTCACCCACCCACCCACCCACCCACTCACTCACCCACCCACTCACTCACTCACTCACCCACCCACTCACCCACTCACTCACCCACCCACTCACCCACTCACCCCCCCACTCACCCCCCCACTCACCCACTCACTCACTCGCTCACCCACCCACTCACTCACTCACCCACCCACTCACCCACTCACTCACCCACCCACTCACCCACTCACCCCCCCACTCACCCCCCCACTCACCCACCCACTCACTCGCTCACCCACCCACCACAATGCCCCCCAGGCACTCGTGAGGCTGCCCTGGTCTATGCCCTGGGGGCAGCAGCTGCTGCCCACTCGGTGACTCGCGGCTGCTCCAGCGGGGAGCTGGGAGGCTGCGGCTGTGACCGCAGCGCGCAGGGCGCGACCAGCGAGCAAGGTGGTGGCAACAACCACAACAACAATCACAACAACCACAACAACAATCACAACAACAATCACAACAACTATAACCACAACCACAACAACTACAACAACCACAACAACAACTACAACAACTACAACAACAATCACAACAACAACAACAACAATCACAACAACTACAACAACAATCACAACAACTACAACAACTACAACAACAATCACAACAGCTACAACAACAACCACAACAACAACTACAACAACAACCACAACAACAACTACAACAACAACCACAACAACAACTACAACAACTACAACAACAATCACAACAACTACAACAACAATCACAACAACAACTACAACAACTACAACAACAATCACAACAACTACAACAACAATCACGACAACTACAACAACAACCACAACAACAATCACAACAACCACAACAACTATAACCACAACCACAACAACTACAACAACAACCGCAACAACAACAATCACAACAACTACAACAACTACAACAACAATCACGACAACTACAACAACAACAATCACAACAACTACAACAACTACAACAACAACAATCACAACAACTGCAACAACAACCACAACAACAATCACAACAACCACAACAACTATAACAACAATCACAACAACTACAACAACCGCAACAACAATCACAACAACAACTACAACAACAACAATCACGACAACTACAACAACTACAACAACAATCACAACAACTACAACAACAATCACGACAACTACAACAACTACAACAACAATCACAACAACTACAACAACAATCACGACAACTACAACAACTACAACAACAATCACGACAACTACAACAACAATCACGACAACTACAACAACCACAACAACAATCACGACAACTACAACAACAATCACAACAACGACTACAATCACAACTACAACAACAACTGCAACAACAAAAACAACAACAATCACAACAACTACAACAACTATAACAACAATCACAACAACAACTACAACAACAACCACAACAACTACAACAACTACAACAACAATCACGACAACTACAACAACTACAACAACAATCACAACTACAACAACAACAATCAGCACAACTATAACAACAACCACGACAACAACAATCACAACAACTACAACAACAATCACGACAACTACAACAACTACAACAACAATCACAACAACAACTACAATCAGCACAACTATAACAACAACCACAACCACAACAACAACCACGACAACAACCACGACAACAACCACGACAACAACTATCACAACTATCACAACAACCACAACAACAACAGCAATAACAACAACAGCAACAACCACAACAACTACAACAACTATAACAACCACAACAACTATAACAACCACAACAACAAACACAACAACAACTACAACCACAACAACTATAACAACAACCACGACAAGCACGTCAACAACAACAATCACAACAACTATAACAACTACAACAACAACCACAACAACAATCACGACAACCACAACAACAACCACAACAACAACTACAACCACAACAACAACTACAACAACCACAACAACCACAACAACTATAACAACAACCACGACAAGCACGTCAACAACAACAATCACAACAACAATCACAACAACTATAACAACAACAACAACAACCACGACAACAACCACAACAACAATCACAACAACTATAACAACAACAACCACGACAACAACCACAACAACAATCACAACAACTACAACAACCACGACAACAACAATCACAACAACTACAACAACAACAATCACCACAACAACTATGTGTGTGTACTGTGTGTGTACTGTGTGTGTACTGTGTGTGTGTACTGTGTGTGTGTACTGTGTGTGTGTGCTGTGTGTACTGTGTGTGTGTACTGTGTGTGTACTGTGTGTGTACACTGTATGTGTGTACTGTGTGTGTGCTGTGTGTACGGTGTGTGTGTACTGTGTGTACTGTGTGTGTGTGTACTGTGTGTGTGTACTGTGTGTGTGTACTGTGTGTGTGTGTACTGTGTGTGTACTGTGTGTGTGTACTGTGTGTGTACTGTGTGTGTGTACTGTGTGTGTACTGTGTGTGTGTACTGTGTGTGTACTGTGTGTGTACTGTGTGTGTGTACTGTGTGTGTGTACTGTGTGTGTGTACTGTGTGTGTGTAGTGTGTGTGTACTGTGTGTGTGTACTGTGTGTGTGTACTGTGTGTACTGTGTGTGTGTACTGTGTGTACTGTGTGTGTGTACTGTGTGTGTGTACTGTGTGTGTGTACTGTGTGTGTGTACTGTGTGTGTGTACTGTGTGTACTGTGTGTGTGTACTGTGTGTGTACTGTGTGTGTGTACTGTATGTGTACTGTATGTGTACTGTGTGTGTACTGTGTGTGTACTGTGTGTGTGTACTGTGTGTACTGTGTGTGTGTACTGTGTGTGTACTGTGTGTGTGTACTGTGTGTGTGTACTGTGTGTGTACTGTGTGTGTGTACTGTGTGTACTGTGTGTGTGTACTGTGTGTGTACTGTGTGTGTGTACTGTGTGTGTGTACTGTGTGTACTGTGTGTGTGTACTGTGTGTGTGTACTGTGTGTGTGTACTGTGTGTACTG
Organism: Lampetra fluviatilis; assembly: GCF_964198595.1. Lineage (NCBI taxonomy): Eukaryota > Metazoa > Chordata > Hyperoartia > Petromyzontiformes > Petromyzontidae > Lampetra > Lampetra fluviatilis. The sequence continues at coordinate 3,952,955 of NC_136350.1, forward strand.
TGTGTGTGTACTGTGTGTACTGTGTGTGTGTACTGTGTGTGTGTACTGTGTGTGTGTACTGTGTGTGTGTGTACTGTGTGTGTACTGTGTGTACTGTGTGTGTGTACTGTGTGTGTACTGTGTGTGTGTACTGTGTGTGTACTGTGTGTGTGTACTGTGTGTGTACTGTGTGTGTGTACTGTGTGTGTGTACTGTGTGTGTGTACTGTGTGTGTGTACTGTGTGTGTACTGTGTGTGTGTACTGTGTGTGTGTGTACTGTGTGTACTGTGTGTGTGTACTGTGTGTGTACTGTGTGTGTGTACTGTGTGTGTGTACTGTGTGTACTGTGTGTGTGTACTGTGTGTACTGTGTGTGTGTACTGTGTGTGTGTACTGTGTGTGTGTACTGTGTGTGTGTACTGTGTGTGTGTACTGTGTGTGTACTGTGTGTGTGTACTGTATGTGTACTGTATGTGTACTGTGTGTGTACTGTGTGTGTACTGTGTGTGTGTACTGTGTGTGTACTGTGTGTGTGTACTGTGTGTACTGTGTGTGTGTACTGTGTGTGTACTGTGTGTGTGTACTGTGTGTGTGTACTGTGTGTGTGTACTGTGTGTGTGTGTACTGTGTGTGTGTACTGTGTGTGTACTGTGTGTGTACTGTGTGTGTGTACTGTGTGTGTACTGTGTGTGTACTGTGTGTACTGTGTGTGTGTACTGTGTGTGTGTACTGTGTGTACTGTGTGTGTGTACTGTGTGTGTACTGTGTGTGTGTACTGTGTGTGTACTGTGTGTGTACTGTGTGTGTGTACTGTGTGTGTACTGTGTGTGTGTACTGTGTGTGTACTGTGTGTGTGTACTGTGTGTGTGTACTGTGTGTGTACTGTGTGTATGTACTGTGTGTGTACTGTGTGTGTACTGTGTGTGTGTACTGTGTGTGTACTGTGTGTGTGTACTGTGTGTGTACTGTGTGTGTACTGTGTGTATGTACTGTGTGTGTACTGTGTGTGTACTGTGTGTATGTGTACTGTGTGTGTACTGTGTGTGTACTGTGTGTGTACTGTGTGTACTGTGTGTGTACTGTGTGTGTGCTGTGTGTGTGTCTACTGTGTGTGTACTGTGTGTGTACTGTGTGTGTACTGTGTGTGTAGTGTGTGTGTGGTGTGTGTGTACTCTGTACTGCATGTCTACTGTGTGTACTGTGTGTGTACTGTGTGTGTACTGTGTGTGTAGTGTGTGTGTAGTGTGTGTGTGTGTAGTGTGTGTGTAGTGTGTGTACTGTGTACTGTATGTATACTGTGTGTACTGTGTGTACTGTGTGTGCAGTGTGTGTGTGTGTAGTGTGTGTGTAGTGTGTGTGTGTGTACTGTGTGTGTGTGTGTAGTGTGTGTGTAGTGTGTGTGTACTGTGTACTGTATGTGTACTGTGTGTACTGTGTGTACTGTGTGTGTAGTGTGTGTGTGTGTAGTGTGTACTGTGTGTACTGTGTGTGTGTGTGTAGTGTGTGTGTAGTGTGTGTGTACTGTGTACTGTATGTATACTGTGTGTACTGTGTGTGTATACTGTGTGTGTACTGTGTGTGTACTGTGTGTGTGTGTACTGTGTGTACTGTGTGTGTGTATACTGTGTGTGTACTGTGTGTGTACTGTGTGTACTGTGTGTATACTGTGTGTGTACTGTGTGTGTACTGTGTGTGTGTATACTGTGTGTGTACTGTGTACGTGTGTACTGTGTGTGTACTGTGTGTGTGTGTACTGTGTGCGTACTGTGTGTGTACTGTGTGTGTGTATACTGTGTGTGTACTGTGTGTGTGTGTACTGTGTGTGTACTGTGTGTGTGTGTACTGTGTGTGTACTGTGTGTGTACTGTGTGTGTACTGTGTGTGTGTGTACTGTGTGTACTGTGTGTGTACTGTGTGTGTGTGTACTGTGTGTACTGTGTGTGTACTGTGTGTGTACTGTGTGTATACTGTGTGTGTACTGTGTGTACTGTGTGTACTGTGTGTGTACTGTGTGTGTGCTGTGTGTACTGTGTGTGTACTGTGTGTGTACTGTGTGTGTGTACTGTGTGTGTACTGTGTGTGTACTGTGTGTGTGTACTGTGTGTGTGTACTGTGTGTGTGTACTGTGTGTGTGTACTGTGTGTGTGTACTGTGTGTGTACTGTGTGTGTGTACTGTGTGTGTACTGTGTGTGTACTGTGTGTGCTGTGTGTGTACTGTGTGTACTGTGTGTTTACTGTGTGTGTACTGTGTACTGTGTGTACTGTGTGTGTACTGTGTACTGTGTGTGTACTGTGTGTACTGTGTGTGTGTACTGTGTGTGTGTGTACTGTGTACTGTGTGTGTGTACTGTGTGTGTACTGTGTGTGTACTGTGTATACTGTGTGTGTACTGTGTGTACTGTGTGTGTGTACTGTGTGTGTGTGTACTGTGTGTGTACTGTGTGTGTACTGTGTGTGTGCTGTGTGTATACTGTGTGTACTGTGTGTGTACTGTGTGTGTACTGTGTGTGTACTGTGTGTGTACTGTGTGTGTGTACTGTGTGTGTACTGTGTGTGTGTGTGTACTGTGTGTGTACTGTGTGTGTACTGTGTGTGTACTGTGTGTGTGTGTACTGCAGGCTTCACGTGGTCTGGCTGCTCTGACAATGTGGCGTTGGGAGTTGCCCTGTCTCGTCGCTTCGTGGACGCGAGGGAGCGAATCCGCGGGTCATCGGCGCGATCCCTCACAAACCTACACAACAACGAGGCTGGGCGCAAGGTACCAGCAGGTTCCAGCCGGTTCTAGCCGGTTCTAGACAGTTTCTAGCCAGTTCTAGCCAGTTTCTAGCCAATTTCTAGCGAGTTCTAGCCAGTTCTAGCCAGTTCCAGCCAGTTCCAGCCAGTTCTAGCTAGTTCCAGCCAGTTCCAGCCCAGCCCAGCCCAGTTCCAGCCAGTTGCAGCCAGTTGCAGCCAGTTCCAGCCAGTTCCAGCCAGTTGCAGCCAGTTGCAGCCAGTTCCAGCCAGTTCCAGCCCAGTTCCAGCCAGTTCCAGCCCAGTTCCAGCCAGTTCTAGCCCAGTTCCAGCCAGTTCTAGCCAGTTCCAGCCAGTTCCAGCCCAGTTCCAGCCAGTTCCAGCCAGTTCTAGCCAGTTCCAGCCCAGTTCCAGCCTGTTATATCTAGTTCTAGTCAGTTCTAGCCAGTTCCAGCCAGTTCCAGGCAAGTTCCAGCCAGTTGCAGCCAGTTCCAGCCAGTTCTAGCCAGTTCCAGCCAGTTCCAGCCAGTTCTAGCCAGTTGCAGACAGTTCCAGCCCAGTTCCAGCCAGTTCCAGCCCAGTTCCAGCCAGTTCTAGCAGTTCTAGCCAGTTCTAGCCAGTTCCAGCCAGTTCCAGCCCAGTTCTAGCTAGTTACAGCCAGTTCTAGCCAGTTCCAGCCCAGTTCCAGACTGTTATATCTAGTTCTAGTCAGTTCTAGCAAGTTCCAGCCAGTTCCAGCCCAGTTCTAGCTAGTTACAGCCAGTTCTAGCCAGTTCCAGCCCAGTTCCAGACTGTTATATCTAGTTCTAGCCAGTTCTAGCCAGTTCCAGCCAGTTCCAGCCCAGTTCTAGCTAGTTACAGCCAGTTCTAGCCAGTTCCAGCCCAGTTCCAGACTGTTATATCTAGTTCTAGTCAGTTCTAGCCAGTTCCAGCCAGTTCCAGCCCAGTTCTAGCTAGTTACAGCCAGTTCTAGCCAGTTCCAGCCCAGTTCCAGACTGTTATATCTAGTTCTAGCCAGTTCTAGCCAGTTCCAGCCAGTTCCAGCCCAGTTCTAGCTAGTTACAGCCAGTTCTAGCCAGTTCCAGCCCAGTTCCAGACTGTTATATCTAGTTCTAGTCAGTTCCAGCCAGTTCCAGCCCAGTTCTAGCTAGTTACAGCCAGTTCCAGCCAGTTCCAGCCCAGTTCTAGCCAGTTCCAGCCCAGTTCTAGCCAGTTCCAGCCCAGTTCTAGCCAGTTCCAGCCCAGTTCTAGCCAGTTCCAGCCAGTTCCAGCCAGTTCTAGCCAGTTGCAGACAGTTCCAGCCCAGTTCCAGCCAGTTCCAGCCCAGTTCCAGCCAGTTCTAGCCAGTTCTAGCCAGTTCTAGCCAGTTCCAGCCAGTTCCAGCCCAGTTCTAGCTAGTTACAGCCAGTTCTAGCCAGTTCCAGCCCAGTTCCAGACTGTTATATCTAGTTCTAGTCAGTTCTAGCCAGTTCCAGCCAGTTCCAGCCCAGTTCTAGCTAGTTACAGCCAGTTCTAGCCAGTTCCAGCCCAGTTCCAGACTGTTATATCTAGTTCTAGCCAGTTCTAGCCAGTTCCAGCCAGTTCCAGCCCAGTTCTAGCTAGTTACAGCCAGTTCTAGCCAGTTCCAGCCCAGTTCCAGACTGTTATATCTAGTTCTAGTCAGTTCCAGCCAGTTCCAGCCCAGTTCTAGCCAGTTCCAGCCCAGTTCTAGCCAGTTCCAGCCCAGTTCTAGCCAGTTCCAGCCCAGTTCTAGCCAGTTCCAGCCCAGTTCCAGCCAGTTCCAGCCAGTTCTAGCCAGTTGCAGACAGTTCCAGCCCAGTTCCAGCCAGTTCCAGCCCAGTTCCAGCCAGTTCTAGCCAGTTCTAGCCAGTTCTAGCCAGTTCCAGCCAGTTCCAGCCCAGTTCTAGCTAGTTACAGCCAGTTCTAGCCAGTTCCAGCCCAGTTCCAGACTGTTATATCTAGTTCTAGTCAGTTTTAGCCAGTTCCAGCCAGTTCCAGCCCAGTTCTAGCTAGTTACAGCCAGTTCTAGCCAGTTCCAGCCCAGTTCCAGACTGTTATATCTAGTTCTAGCCAGTTCTAGCCAGTTCCAGCCCAGTTCTAGCTAGTTACAGCCAGTTCTAGCCAGTTCCAGCCCAGTTCCAGACTGTTATATCTAGTTCTAGTCAGTTCCAGCCAGTTCCAGCCCAGTTCTAGCTAGTTACAGCCAGTTCTAGCCAGTTCCAGCCCAGTTCCAGACTGTTATATCTAGTTCTAGTCAGTTCCAGCCAGTTCCAGCCCAGTTCTAGCTAGTTACAGCCAGTTCCAGACAGTTCCAGCCCAGTTCCAGCCAGTTCCAGCCCAGCCCAGCCCAGTTGCAGCCAGTTGCAGCCAGTTCCAGCCAGTTCCAGCCAGTTGCAGCCAGTTGCAGCCAGTTCCAGCCAGTTCCAGCCAGTTCCAGCCCAGTTCCAGCCAGTTCCAGCGCAGTTCCAGCCAGTTCTAGCCCAGTTCCAGCCAGTTCTAGCCAGTTCCAGCCAGTTCCAGCCCAGTTCCAGCCAGTTCCAGCCAGTTCTAGCCAGTTCCAGCCCAGTTCCAGCCTGTTATATCTAGTTCTAGTCAGTTCTAGCCAGTTCCAGCCAGTTCCAGGCAAGTTCCAGCCAGTTGCAGCCAGTTCCAGCCAGTTCTAGCCAGTTCCAGCCAGTTCCAGCCAGTTCTAGCCAGTTGCAGACAGTTCCAGCCCAGTTCCAGCCAGTTCCAGCCCAGTTCCAGCCAGTTCTAGCAGTTCTAGCCAGTTCTAGCCAGTTCCAGCCAGTTCCAGCCCAGTTCTAGCTAGTTACAGCCAGTTCTAGCCAGTTCCAGCCCAGTTCCAGACTGTTATATCTAGTTCTAGTCAGTTCTAGCCAGTTCCAGCCAGTTCCAGCCCAGTTCTAGCTAGTTACAGCCAGTTCTAGCCAGTTCCAGCCCAGTTCCAGACTGTTATATCTAGTTCTAGCCAGTTCTAGTCAGTTCCAGCCAGTTCCAGCCCAGTTCTAGCTAGTTACAGCCAGTTCCAGCCAGTTCCAGCCCAGTTCTAGCCAGTTCCAGCCCAGTTCTAGCCAGTTCCAGCCCAGTTCTAGCCAGTTCCAGCCCAGTTCTAGCCAGTTCCAGCCAGTTCCAGCCAGTTCTAGCCAGTTGCAGACAGTTCCAGCCCAGTTCCAGCCAGTTCCAGCCCAGTTCCAGCCAGTTCTAGCCAGTTCTAGCCAGTTCTAGCCAGTTCCAGCCAGTTCCAGCCCAGTTCTAGCTAGTTACAGCCAGTTCTAGCCAGTTCCAGCCCAGTTCCAGACTGTTATATCTAGTTCTAGTCAGTTCTAGCCAGTTCCAGCCAGTTCCAGCCCAGTTCTAGCTAGTTACAGCCAGTTCTAGCCAGTTCCAGCCCAGTTCCAGACTGTTATATCTAGTTCTAGCCAGTTCTAGCCAGTTCCAGCCAGTTCCAGCCCAGTTCTAGCTAGTTACAGCCAGTTCTAGCCAGTTCCAGCCCAGTTCCAGACTGTTATATCTAGTTCTAGTCAGTTCCAGCCAGTTCCAGCCCAGTTCTAGCCAGTTCCAGCCCAGTTCTAGCCAGTTCCAGCCCAGTTCTAGCCAGTTCCAGCCCAGTTCTAGCCAGTTCCAGCCCAGTTCCAGCCAGTTCCAGCCAGTTCTAGCCAGTTGCAGACAGTTCCAGCCCAGTTCCAGCCAGTTCCAGCCCAGTTCCAGCCAGTTCTAGCCAGTTCTAGCCAGTTCTAGCCAGTTCCAGCCAGTTCCAGCCCAGTTCTAGCTAGTTACAGCCAGTTCTAGCCAGTTCCAGCCCAGTTCCAGACTGTTATATCTAGTTCTAGTCAGTTTTAGCCAGTTCCAGCCAGTTCCAGCCCAGTTCTAGCTAGTTACAGCCAGTTCTAGCCAGTTCCAGCCCAGTTCCAGACTGTTATATCTAGTTCTAGCCAGTTCTAGCCAGTTCCAGCCCAGTTCTAGCTAGTTACAGCCAGTTCTAGCCAGTTCCAGCCCAGTTCCAGACTGTTATATCTAGTTCTAGTCAGTTCCAGCCAGTTCCAGCCCAGTTCTAGCTAGTTACAGCCAGTTCTAGCCAGTTCCAGCCCAGTTCCAGACTGTTATATCTAGTTCTAGTCAGTTCCAGCCAGTTCCAGCCCAGTTCTAGCTAGTTACAGCCAGTTCCAGACAGTTCCAGCCCAGTTCCAGCCAGTTCCAGCCCAGCCCAGCCCAGTTGCAGCCAGTTGCAGCCAGTTCCAGCCAGTTCCAGCCAGTTGCAGCCAGTTGCAGCCAGTTCCAGCCAGTTCCAGCCAGTTCCAGCCCAGTTCCAGCCAGTTCCAGCGCAGTTCCAGCCAGTTCTAGCCCAGTTCCAGCCAGTTCTAGCCAGTTCCAGCCAGTTCCAGCCCAGTTCCAGCCAGTTCCAGCCAGTTCTAGCCAGTTCCAGCCCAGTTCCAGCCTGTTATATCTAGTTCTAGTCAGTTCTAGCCAGTTCCAGCCAGTTCCAGGCAAGTTCCAGCCAGTTGCAGCCAGTTCCAGCCAGTTCTAGCCAGTTCCAGCCAGTTCCAGCCAGTTCTAGCCAGTTGCAGACAGTTCCAGCCCAGTTCCAGCCAGTTCCAGCCCAGTTCCAGCCAGTTCTAGCAGTTCTAGCCAGTTCTAGCCAGTTCCAGCCAGTTCCAGCCCAGTTCTAGCTAGTTACAGCCAGTTCTAGCCAGTTCCAGCCCAGTTCCAGACTGTTATATCTAGTTCTAGTCAGTTCTAGCCAGTTCCAGCCAGTTCCAGCCCAGTTCTAGCTAGTTACAGCCAGTTCTAGCCAGTTCCAGCCCAGTTCCAGACTGTTATATCTAGTTCTAGCCAGTTCTAGCCAGTTCCAGCCAGTTCCAGCCCAGTTCTAGCTAGTTACAGCCAGTTCTAGCCAGTTCCAGCCCAGTTCCAGACTGTTATATCTAGTTCTAGTCAGTTCCAGCCAGTTCCAGCCCAGTTCTAGCTAGTTACAGCCAGTTCCAGCCAGTTCCAGCCCAGTTCTAGCCAGTTCCAGCCCAGTTCTAGCCAGTTCCAGCCCAGTTCTAGCCAGTTCCAGCCCAGTTCTAGCCAGTTCCAGCCCAGTTCCAGCCAGTTCCAGCCAGTTCTAGCCAGTTGCAGACAGTTCCAGCCCAGTTCCAGCCAGTTCCAGCCCAGTTCCAGCCAGTTCTAGCCAGTTCTAGCCAGTTCTAGCCAGTTCCAGCCAGTTCCAGCCCAGTTCTAGCTAGTTACAGCCAGTTCTAGCCAGTTCCAGCCCAGTTCCAGACTGTTATATCTAGTTCTAGTCAGTTCTAGCCAGTTCCAGCCAGTTCCAGCCCAGTTCTAGCTAGTTACAGCCAGTTCTAGCCAGTTCCAGCCCAGTTCCAGACTGTTATATCTAGTTCTAGCCAGTTCTAGCCAGTTCCAGCCAGTTCCAGCCCAGTTCTAGCTAGTTACAGCCAGTTCTAGCCAGTTCCAGCCCAGTTCCAGACTGTTATATCTAGTTCTAGTCAGTTCCAGCCAGTTCCAGCCCAGTTCTAGCTAGTTACAGCCAGTTCCAGCCAGTTCCAGCCCAGTTCTAGCCAGTTCCAGCCCAGTTCTAGCCAGTTCCAGCCCAGTTCTAGCCAGTTCCAGCCCAGTTCTAGCCAGTTCCAGCCCAGTTCCAGCCAGTTCCAGCCAGTTCTAGCCAGTTGCAGACAGTTCCAGCCCAGTTCCAGCCAGTTCCAGCCCAGTTCCAGCCAGTTCTAGCCAGTTCTAGCCAGTTCTAGCCAGTTCCAGCCAGTTCCAGCCCAGTTCTAGCTAGTTACAGCCAGTTCTAGCCAGTTCCAGCCCAGTTCCAGACTGTTATATCTAGTTCTAGTCAGTTTTAGCCAGTTCCAGCCAGTTCCAGCCCAGTTCTAGCTAGTTACAGCCAGTTCTAGCCAGTTCCAGCCCAGTTCCAGACTGTTATATCTAGTTCTAGCCAGTTCTAGCCAGTTCCAGCCCAGTTCTAGCTAGTTACAGCCAGTTCTAGCCAGTTCCAGCCCAGTTCCAGACTGTTATATCTAGTTCTAGTCAGTTCCAGCCAGTTCCAGCCCAGTTCTAGCTAGTTACAGCCAGTTCTAGCCAGTTCCAGCCCAGTTCCAGACTGTTATATCTAGTTCTAGTCAGTTCCAGCCAGTTCCAGCCCAGTTCTAGCTAGTTACAGCCAGTTCCAGACAGTTCCAGCCCAGTTCCAGCCAGTTCCAGCCCAGTTCCAGCCAGTTCTAGCCAGTTCTAGCCAGTTCTAGCCAGTTCCAGCCAGTTCCAGCCCAGTTCTAGCTAGTTACAGCCAGTTCTAGCCAGTTCCAGCCCAGTTCCAGACTGTTATATCTAGTTCTAGTCAGTTCTAGCCAGTTCCAGCCAGTTCCAGCCCAGTTCTAGCTAGTTACAGCCAGTTCTAGCCAGTTCCAGCCCAGTTTCAGACTGTTATATCTAGTTCTAGCCAGTTCTAGCCAGTTCCAGCCCAGTTCTAGCTAGTTACAGCCAGTTCTAGCCAGTTCCAGCCCAGTTCCAGACTGTTATATCTAGTTCTAGTCAGTTCCAGCCAGTTCCAGCCCAGTTCTAGCTAGTTACAGCCAGTTCCAGCCAGTTCCAGCCCAGTTCTAGCTAGTTACAGCCAGTTCCAGCCAGTTCCAGCCCAGTTCTAGCCAGTTCCAGCCCAGTTCTAGCCAGTTCCAGCCCAGTTCTAGCTAGTTACAGCCAGTTCTAGCCAGTTCCAGCCCAGTTCCAGACTGTTATATCTAGTTCTAGCCAGTTCTAGCCAGTTCCAGCCCAGTTCTAGCTAGTTACAGCCAGTTCTAGCCAGTTCCAGCCCAGTTCCAGACTGTTATATCTAGTTCTAGTCAGTTCCAGCCAGTTCCAGCCCAGTTCTAGCTAGTTACAGCCAGTTCTAGCCAGTTCCAGCCCAGTTCCAGACTGTTATATCTAGTTCTAGTCAGTTCCAGCCAGTTCCAGCCCAGTTCTAGCTAGTTACAGCCAGTTCCAGCCAGTTCCAGCCCAGTTCTAGCTAGTTACAGCCAGTTCCAGCCAGTTCCAGCCCAGTTCTAGCCAGTTCCAGCCCAGTTCTAGCCAGTTCCAGCCCAGTTCTAGCCAGTTCCAGCCCAGTTCTAGCCAGTTCCAGCCCAGTTCTAGCTAGTTACAGCCAGTTCCAGCCAGTTCCAGCCCAGTTCTAGCCAGTTCCAGCCCAGTTCCAGCCAGTTCCAGCCCAGTTCTAGCTAGTTACAGCCAGTTCCAGCCAGTTCCAGCCCAGTTCTAGCTAGTTACAGCCAGTTCCAGCCAGTTCCAGCCCAGTTCTAGCCAGTTCCAGCCCAGTTCTAGCCAGTTCCAGCCCAGTTCTAGCTAGTTACAGCCAGTTACTACCAACTAATGACTCCCCCACATGACCCCCCCCCAACTGACTCTCCCCACGTGACCCCCCCCCAACTGACTCTCCCCCACGTGACCCCCCCCCCCAACTGACTCCCTCCCACGTGACCCCCCCCAACTGACTCTCCCCACGTGACCCCCCCCCCAACTGACTCTCTCACCACGTGACCCCCCCCCCCAACTGACTCCCTCCCACGTGACCCCCCCCCAACTGACTCTCTCCCACGTGACCCCCCCCCAACTGACTCCCTCCCACGTGACCCCCCCCCAACTGACTCTCCCCACGTGACCCCCCCCCAACTGACTCTCCCCACGTGACCCCCCCCCCAACTGACTCTCTCCCACGTGACCCCCCCCCCAACTGACTCTCCCCACGTGACCCCCCCCCAACTGACTCCCTCCCACGTGACCCCCCCCCAACTGACTCTCCCCACGTGACCCCCCCCCCAACTGACTCTCTCCCACGTGACCCCCCCCCAACTGACTCTCTCCCACGTGACCCCCCCCCCCCCAACTGACTCCCTCCCACGTGACCCCCCCCCAACTGACTCTCCCCACGTGACCCCCCCCCAACTGACTCCCTTCCACGTGACCCCCCCCCAACTGACTCTCTCCCACGTGACCCCCCCCCCCCAACTGACTCTATCCCACGTGACCCCCCCCCAACTGACTCCCTCCCACGTGACCCCCCCCCCAACTGACTCTCTCCCACGTGACCCCCCCCAACTGACTCCCTCCCACGTGACTCCCCCCCCCAACTGACTCTCTCCCACGTGACCCCCCCCCCCCCAACTGACTCTATCCCACGTGACCCCCCCCCAACTGACTCCCTCCCACGTGACCCCCCCCCCCAACTGACTCTCTCCCACGTGACCCCCCCCAACTGACTCCCTCCCCACGTGACCCCCCCCCCAACTGACTCCCTCCCACGTGACCCCCCCCCAACTGACTCTCTCCCACGTGACCCCCCCCAACTGACTCCCTCCCACGTGACCCCCCCCCCCAACTGACTCTCTCCCACGTGACCCCCCCCCCAACTGACTCCCTCCCCACGTGACCCCCCCCCCCAACTGACTCTCTCCCCACGTGACCCCCCCCCCCAACTGACTCTCCCCCCACGTGACCCCCCCCCCCCAACTGACTCTCTCCCCACGTGACCCCCCCCCAACTGACTCTCTCCCCACGTGACCCCCCCCCCCCCCAACTGACTCTCCCCCCACGTGACCCCCCCCCCCAACTGACTCTCTCCCCACGTGACCCCCCCCCCCAACTGACTCTCCCCCCACGTGACCCCCCCCCCCCAACTGACTCTCTCCCACGTGACCCCCCCCCCAACTGACTCTCTCCCCACGTGACCCCCCCCCCCAACTGACTCTCTCCCACGTGACCCCCCCCCCAACTGACTCTCCCCACGTGACCCCCCCCCCAACTGACTCTCCCCACGTGACCCCCCCCCAACTGACTCCCTCCCACGTGACCCCCCCCCAACTGACTCTTTCCCACGTGACCCCCCCCCAACTGACTCTCCCCACGTGACCCCCCCCCCAACTGACTCTCCCCACGTGACCCCCCCCCCCAACTGACTCTCTCCCCACGTGACCCCCCCCCCAACTGACTCTCTCCCCACGTGACCCCCCCCCCCAACTGACTCTCTCACCACGTGACCCCCCCCCCAACTGACTCTCTCCCACGTGACCCCCCCCCAACTGACTCTCCCCACGTGACCCCCCCCCCCAACTGACTCTCCCCACGTGACCCCCCCACCAACTGACTCTCTCCCCACGTGACCCCCCCCCCCAACTGACTCTCTCCCACGTGACCCCCCCCCAACTGACTCTCCCCACGTGACCCCCCCCCCAACTGACTCTCTCCCACGTGACCCCCCCCCCCCAACTGACTCTCTCCCACGTGACCCCCCCCCCCAACTGACTCTCCCCACGTGACCCCCCCCAACTGACTCTCCCCACGTGACCCCCCCCCCCAACTGACTCTCTCCCACGTGACCCCCCCCCCCAACTGACTCTCTCCCACGTGACCCCCCCCCCCCCAACTGACTCTCCCCACGTGACCCCCCCCAACTGACTCTCCCCACGTGACCCCCCCCCCAACTGACTCTCTCCCCACGTGACCCCCCCCCCCAACTGACTCTCTCCCACGTGACCCCCCCCCCCCAACTGACTCTCCCCACGTGACCCCCCCCCAACTGACTCTCCCCACGTGACCCCCCCCCCCAACTGACTCTCTCCCACGTGACCCCCCCCCCAACTGACTCTCTCCCCACGTGACCCCCCCCCCCCAACTAACTCTCTCCCACGTGACCCCCCCCCCCAACTGACTCTCCCCACGTGACCCCCCCCCCCAACTGACTCTCTCACCACGTGACCCCCCCCCCCCAACTGACTCTCTCCCACGTGACCCCCCCCCCCCAACTGACTCTCTCCCACGTGACCCCCCCCCCAACTGACTCTCTCCCACGTGACCCCCCCCCCAACTGACTCTCCCCACGTGACCCCCCCCCCCAACTGACTCTCTCCCCACGTGACCCCCCCCAACTGACTCTCTCCCACGTGACCCCCCCCCCCAACTGACTCTCTCCCCACGTGACCCCCCCCCCCAACTGACTCTCCCCACGTGACCCCCCCCCCCAACTGACTCCCTCCCACGTGACCCCCCCCCAACTGACTCTCCCCACGTGACCCCCCCCCAACTGACTCTCCCCACGTGACCCCCCCCCCCAACTGACTCTCTCCCATGTGACCCCCCCCCCAACTGACTCTCTCCCACGTGACCCCCCCCCAACTGACTCCCTCCCACGTGACCCCCCCCCCAACTGACTCCCTCCCACGTGACCCCCCCCCCAACTGACTCTCTCCCACGTGACCCCCCCCCCCAACTGACTCCCACGTGACCCCCCCCCCAACTGACTCCCTCCACGTGACCCCCCCCCCAACTGACTCTCTCCCACGTGACCCCCCCCCCAACTGACTCCCACGTGACCCCCCCCCCAACTGACTCCCTCCACGTGACCCCCCCCCCAACTGACTCCCTCCCACGTGACCCCCCCCCCAACTGACTCTCCCCCCACGTGACCCCCCCCCCCAACTGACTCCCTCCCACGTGACCCCCCCCCCCAACTGACTCTCTCCCACGTGACCCCCCCCCCCAACTGACTCTCTCCCACGTGACCCCCCCCCCAACTGACTCTCCCCCCACGTGACCCCCCCCCCCCAACTGACTCCCACGTGACCCCCCCCCCCAACTGACTCTCTCCACGTGACCCCCCCCCAACTGACTCCCACGTGACCCCCCCCCCAACTGACTCCCTCCACGTGACCCCCCCCCCAACTGACTCTCCCCCCACGTGACCCCCCCCCCCAACTGACTCCCTCCCACGTGACCCCCCCCCCCAACTGACTCTCTCCCACGTGACCCCCCCCCCCAACTGACTCTCTCCCACGTGACCCCCCCCCCCAACTGACTCTCCCCCCACGTGACCCCCCCCCCCCCAACTGACTCCCACGTGACCCCCCCCCCCCAACTGACTCTCTCCCACGTGACCCCCCCCCAACTGACTCTCTCCCACGTGACCCCCCCCCCCCAACTGACTCCCACGTGACCCCCCCCCCAACTGACTCCCTCCACGTGACCCCCCCCCAACTGACTCCCACGTGACCCCCCCCCCCCAACTGACTCCCTCCACGTGACCCCCCCCCAACTGACTCCCACGTGACCCCCCCCCCCCAACTGACTCCCTCCTACGTGACCCCCCCCAACTGACTCCCACGTGACCCCCCCCAACTGACTCCCACGTGACCCCCCCCCCCAACTGACTCCCTCCTACGTGACCCCCCCCCCCCAACTGACTCCCTCCACGTGACCCCCCCCCAACTGACTCCCTCCACGTGACCCCCCCCAACTGACTCCCACGTGACCCCCCCCCCCAACTGACTCCCTCCTACGTGACCCCCCCCCCCAACTGACTCCCTCCACGTGACCCCCCCCCAACTGACTCCCTCCACGTGACCCCCCCCCCCAACTGACTCCCTCCCACGTGACCCCCCCCCCCAACTGACTCCCTCCACGTGACCCCCCCCCCC